>NC_045732.1:7305342-7368197 GCF_009834535.1 Camelus ferus
ACATAGAAACAAACTAGATTGAGAGTGAAAGGATGGAAAAGGATATTCCATGCAGATGGAAAAGCCAAAAAAGCAGGTATAGCAGTATTGATTTCAGATAAAATAGACTTTAAAACAAAGGTCATAAAGAAAGATAAAGTAGGACATTTTATAATGATTAAAGGAGTGATACAAGATGAGGATATTACACTCGTTAATATATATGTACCCAATATAGGAGAACCTAAGTACATAAAACAATTACTAACAGAGATAAAGGGGGAAATTGATGGGAATACAATTACTGTCGGAGATTTTAACACCACATTAACATCACTAGACAGATCTTCCAGACAGAAAATAAGTAAGGCAACAGAGAAATTAAATGATACAATAGAAAATTAGATTTGGTGGATATTTTCAGGGCATTACACCCCCCAAAAACAGGATATACATTCTTTTCAAGTGCACATAGAACATTTTCTAGGATTGATCATGTACTTGGGCACAAAAGAAGCCTCAACAATTTTAAGAAGATAGAAATTATCTCAAGCATCTTTACTGACCACAATGCCATGAAACTAGAAATCAACTACAGAGAAACAAAGGAGAAAAAAAAAGAAAGCATGGAGATTAAACAACATGCTACTAAAAAAAAAACAATGGATCAATGATGAAATCAGTTGAAATTTAAAAATACCTCGAGACAAATGAAAATGAAAACACAACCACACAAAATTTATGGGATGCAGCAAACAAAGTGCTAAGAGGGAAGTTTATAGTGATATAGGCCTTCCTCAAAAAAGAACAATCTCAACTATTAACAATCTAACCCACCAGCTAAAAGAATGAGAAAAAGAAGAGCAAAAAACCCCAAAAGTCAGAAGAAAGGAAATAACAAAGATCAGGGAGGAAATATATAAAATAGAGATTTAAAAAATCAATAGAAAAATCAATCAAACCAAAAGCTGTTATTCTTTTTTTTTAATAAATAAAATCAACAAACCTCTGGCCAAACTCATAAACAAGTAAAAACAGACAGCATAAATAAGCACAATAAGAAAGGAAAATGGAGAAATTACAACCAATAATATATAAATACAGAATATCATACGAGAATATTATGAAAAACTATATGGAACCAAAATGGATAATCTAAAGGAGATGGAGAAGTTTCTGGTAACATACACTCCAGCAAGACTGAATCAAGAAGAAACTGACCACTTGAACAAACTGATAACTAGAAATGAAATTAAATTAGCAATAAAAAACCTCCCTACAAAAAAAAAAAAAAGTCCAGGACTGGACGGCTCCACCAAGGAATTCTACCAAACATACAAAGAAGAACTCATACCAGTCCTTCTCAAACTTTTCCAGAAGATTGAAAAGGAGGGAATACTCCCAAGCTCCTTCTATGAAGCCACCATCACCCTGATACCAAAACCAGGCAAAGACACTTCCAAAAAAGAGAATTACAGACTAATATCACTGATGAACATAGATGCAAAAATCCTTACCAAAATATTAGCAAATAGAATCCAACAGCACATAAAAACATTTATACATCATGATTAAGCAAGATTCATCCCAGGGACACAAGGGTGGTTCAACACACATAAATCAATCAATGTAAAAACATCATATCAACAAGAGAAAGAATAAAAACCACATGATCATCTCAATAGATGCAGAAAAAGCATTTGATAAAATTCAACACCCATTTATATGATAAAAACTCTCACCAAAGTGGAGAATGTCATTCTAAGTGAAGTAAGCCAGAAAGAGAAAGAAATATACCATATGAGATTGCTCATATGTGGAATCTTAAAATAAATAAATACATACATACATACATACATACATACATACATACATACATACATACATGCAAAACATAAACAGACTCATAGACATAGAATACAAACTTGTGGTTGCCAAGGGGGCGGGGGGTAGGAAGGAACAGACTGGGATTTCAAAATTTGTAGATACTGACAGGCATATGCAGGATAGATAAATAAGATTATACTCTATAGCACAGGTAAATATATACAAGGTCTTGTGGTTGCTCACAGCAAAAAAGAATGTGACAATGAATATATGTATGTTCATATATAAACGAAAAATTGTGCTCTACACTGGAAATTGACACAACATTGTAAACTGACTAAAACTCAATAAAAAAAAGTTATAACATATATATATAATGGAATACTACTCAGACATAAAATAAAGTGAAATAAGGTCATTTGCAGGAACATGGATGGAACTAGAGATTATCCTATTAAGTAAAGTAAGTTAGACAGAAAAAGTCAAATACCATATGTTATCACTTATATGTCGAATTTTTAAAAAACAGTACAAATTTTATTTATAAACCAGAAATAGACTCACAGATATAGAAAACAAACTCATGGCTACCAAAGGGTAAAGGGCAGAGTAGGGATAAATTAGGAGTTTGAGATCAAGAGATACATATTACTATAAATAAAGTAGATAAAGAGCAAGGACTTACTGTGTAGGACAAGGAACTATATTCAACTTCTTGTAATAACATGTAAAAGAAAAAAATCCAAAAATATATATATATGGAATCCCTTTGCTGTACACCTGAAACTAATATTGTAAATCAACTATACTTCAATAAAGAATAAAATAAAATGAAGAGATATACTCAAAAACATTGCAAATAAATCAAAACCGAATTCTAAAATAAATTCAAGTAACCCAGAGCACTGTAGGCAAAAGAAAACATAAAAACAGAAACAGAAAGAACAAATAGAAAACAAACAATAAAATGAAAGACTTAAGCCCTAACATATAAACAATTATATTAAATGTAATGCCATAAATACACCAATGAAAAGACAGAAACTGGTAGAGTAGAATAAGAAAATGACACAAGGCAACTATATATCTATAAGAAATCCTCTTGAAATATGTAAGTAGTTGAAAGTAAAGGATGTAAAAATACATACTATGCAAACATTTAAAAAAAAAAAAGCAGGAATGGATATGTTAATATCAGATAAAGTAGACATCAGAGCAAACAAAATAGCCGGGGACAGAGAAGGACATTACATAATGATAAAATAATCTACCAAGAAGACATAGAATTCCTAAATGCATATGCAAAAATGTTCAGCATACATGAAGCAAAAATTGATAGATCCTTAAGAACAATGAGACAAATCACTCTTCTCTCAACAACTGGTAGAACTGGACAGAAAATCAATATCATCAACTTACGGGATCTAATCAGCAGTTATGAAACACTCCTCCTAACATCAGCAGAATACATATTTTTTTCAAACATCCTGAAAACATATACTGATATATAACACTGTATTCATCTTCTATTTGCTGCCATAACAAATTACCACAACTTTAGTTGCTTAAAACATCACAAATATACCATCTTACAGTTCTGGTGTTGAAAAGATTAAAATAGGTCTCACTGGGATAGAATCAAAGTGTTGGCAGGGCTACATTTCCCCTGGACACTATAGGAAATCCCTTTTCTTGCCTTTCCCAACTACTCACTTACCTTGGCTGGTGGCCCAGTTTATCCATCTTCAAAGTCAACAATGTCACATCAAGTCTTTTGAACATTATTATATCTCTAATTCTCTTTCTGATTTCCTCTTCAAGTTATAAAGTCCCTTGTGAAAACACTGGGCACACCTGGATAATCCACAATACTCTTCCCATCTCCCAATCAGTCCACTAGCAACCTTATCTCCACTTGCAACCTAATTCCCCTTTGCAATGTAATAGAATATATTCATAAATTTCAGGTATTAGGAAGTGAACATGTTTGGAGGATAATTATTCTGCCTACCACAACCATATTCTGGGCCATAAAACCAACTTCAGAAAACTTAAATGATCTGCAATATACAGAGTGTTATCTATTCACAAGAGGTTCAAATTAGAAATCAATAAAGGGAAGATATTTGAAAATTTTCCAAACATTTGGAAACTAAACCACACACTCTGACATAATTTATGGGTCAAAGAGGAAACTAGGGAAATCAAAAATGCACTGAACTCTAGTTAATTAACTGATAAAAATAAAATATTTTTAAATGCACTGAACTGAAAGAAAATGAAATTATAACATACCAAAACTTTTCCTATTGGCAGATGACTGGCTTATGTAGAAAATACCAAGTAATCAAAAGTTACCCCCCCTAGAATTAATCAGTGAGCTTTGCAAGGTTACCCAATACAAAAACAACTTACAAAAGTCAATTGTATTTATTACTAGCAATGACTATGTTGATATTGACATTAAAAATACAATTTTATTTGCAATCAGTCAAAAAAAGTAAATAAAAATTTAACAAAGCATATACATGATTTGTATGCTGAAAACAACAAAAGGGTAATGAAAGAAATCAAATATCTGATAAATGATGAAACTTACTATGATCATGGATTGGAAGACTGAACATAGTCAAGATGTCAATTCACCCTAAATTGATACACAGGTTTAAGGCAATTCCTATTAAAATTCCATGAAGATTTTTTTGGAGAGATAAACAAAATAATTCTAAAATTTATATGAAAGGACAAAGGGACTAAAATATCTAAAACAATTTTGGAAAACAATAAATTGGAAAGAATCACTTTGCCTGATCTTAGAACTTATTATACAACAATAGCAATCAAGAACTTACAGTGTTGCTCAAGATCAGTGACACATAAAAGAGAACCCAGAAAAATATCCATACAAATATGCCCAACTAATTTTTTCAATAAATTTCTTTAGAACAAATATAGATTTGAAGACAAACTGCAAATACACTACAGAGTTCCCATATACTTTACACCCAATTCCCTTATTATTAACATTGTGCACTGTATGGTATATGTGTTACAATTAATGAACCAACTGTCATATATTATTATTAATTAAAGTCTATATTATATTTATATTTCCTTAGCTTTTACCTAATGTATTTTTTTTTTATTTTGCAAGATCCCACACAGGATATCACATTACATTTCTAGTCATATCTCCCTAGGTTCCTCTAAGCTGTGAAAGTTTCAGTCTCTCTGTGTTTTTGATGACCTTGACAGTTTTAAGAAGCACTAGTTGGCTATTTTGTAGAATGTCCTCCAGTTGGAATTTTCTGATGTTTTACCCATGACTAGGCTAGGGTTACATGTTTCTGGGAGGAAAACACAGAAGTAAAGTACCATTCCCATGACATCACACCACAGGTATCAACGAGATTTATCACTGATGTTAACATTCATGTTGACATTAACAACCTGGATGAGGCAGTGTTTATCAGTATTCTCTATGTTAAAATTACTCTTTCTTTCCTTCATTTCCCTACTGTATCTTTGTAAGGAAATCACTATGTACAGCCCACATTTAAGGAGAGGGGAGTTATGCTTCACCTCCTTGAGGGTAAAATATCTACATGTTTTATTGTCAAACTAATTTTTTATCTAAAGTGCATCAGCAATTGAATGAAAGAAGTATAGCTTTTTTAACAGTCAGTGCTGGAACCATGAAATGAGGCATAAAAATGAACCTCAACAGAAACGACATACCTTACACAAAAAATAACTCAAAATGAATCATAGACTTAAACATAAAACAGTAAAAATTTAGAGGAAAATCTGGAGAAAAATTTAGGTCCTGGTCCTTGCTGAAGAGTTCTTAGACTTGATACCAAAAGCATAATCTATAAAAGAAAAATACCTTTAAACTGAGCATCAAAACTTTAAAATTTTGATCTGGAAAAGATCCTGTCAAATGGATGAAAAGATAAGCTATACACTGGGAGAAAATATTTACAAACCACATATCTCACAAAGAACTCATATCTGGAATACATACTTAAAACTGAAAATTAAATATAAACAGTCCAATCAGAAAACAGGCAACAGAAATGAACCAATGAATCACTGAAGAGGATATGTGGATGGCAAATCACCAGAATAAAGGTTTCTCAACATCATTAGCTATTTTGGAAATGCAAATTAAGAATGCAAATTAATGAAATAACAGTATGTACCTATCAGAAAGACTTAAATTAAAAATAGTGACAATACCAAATGCTGGTGAGGATGCAGAAAAACAATTTCACATACACTGTTGTTAAAAATGTAAAATTTTAAAAACACTCTAGAAAATATTTTGACACCTACTTTAAAAAGCACTTACCATACAACCCAGCAATTACATTACTTAGCATTTACCCCATAGAAATGAAACCATATGCCTGCCCAAAATTTTCTAAATGAATGTTCAAAGCAGCTTTATTAGCAGCCAAAAATTGAAAACAACCCAAATTTATTTAATCAGATGAATCGTTAAACAAATGGTGGTACATCATACCATAGAATACTACTTAGCAATAAAGAGACAAAGTACTGATGCATGCCAACAACTTGGAAGCATTTTCAGAAAATTGTGTTGAGTGAAAAAAAAGAAGCCAATCTCAAAAGGTTATATACTGTGTGATTCCATTCATACAGCATTCTCAAAATGAGAAAAATAAAGAGATGAAGAATTTATTCTTGGTTGCCAGGAGATAAGGATGTCAGCAGGAAGGTGTATGGGTGTGAATAAAATGATGTAGCATGAAGGAGATCTTTGTGGTAATGGGCTAGTTATGTATCTTGATAGAGGGTATTGTCACACAAACCTACACATGCGATACAATGAATAGTACTATACATACATATTGTACCAATGTCAGTTTCCAGGTTTGGCTACTATACTATAATCATGGAAGATGTAACCATTGATATAAAATGAATGAAAGGTATAAAGGACGTTTGTGTACTATCTTTGCAATTTCCTGTACATCTATAATAATTTCAAAATAATACATTTTTTAAAAAGAAGGAAATTTATTCAATATTTGTTGGCTTGATAACAAAACCAGTTCTAGCTACAATGGCTTCCTTTCTGTTCCTTGAATCCACCAGAAACATGCCCATTTCAAGGCCATTTTAACTTTCCCCCCCAAAACATGTTTACCATAATATCACCTTGTCAGAGAAACTTCTCTATAAATCCTTATCTAAGATTGCATATCTCCTACACACACACATACACACCTGATCCCCATTCCTGCTTATTTTTTATCAACATCTAACATTATATATTTACTTATCTTGTTTATGGCCTGTATTCTCCCTAGTAGACTACAAGTTTTGTGAGAGAAATGAGTTTTATCTATTTTATTCAAAACTATATCCAATTTATTACAACAGTACATGGAACAAAGTATGGACTCAATAAATACTTGCTGAAAGGGTGAATGATAAAATATACAGGGAAAGAAAATTAGAGATTAATTTCATTCATGAAGATAGATGCAAAAATCCTAAAGAAAACAAAATGTGGGTGAATAAGCAATGTATAATAAATTCATTATAAAAAGGAAAGCCTGTGATTTGCAATTCTATGGATGGAACTTGAGGACGTTATGCTAAGTGAAATACATCCAACAGAGGAAGGCAAATACTGTATGATCTCACTTATATGTGGAATAAAAAAAAAACTCATAAAAAGAAATGCTCAGAATTGTGGTTACCAAAGGCAAAGGTAGGGGGTGGAGGAATTGTATGAATGAGGTCAAAAGATACAAATGTTCAGTTGACTATAGTTAACACTGCTATGTGGTATAATTGAAAGTTGCTAAGAGAGTAGAACCTAAAAGTTCTCATCGCCAAAAAATATTTTTTGTGTGTGGGTGTGTACATATATAAGGTGATGGATGTTAACTAAAGTTACTGTGATTTTCATTCCACAGTACATGTGTATCAAGTCATTATGCTGTATGCCTTAAATTTACACAGTGCTGTAGGTCAACTACATCTCAATAAACCTGGAAGTAAAAGAAAAATAAAGTCACAATATATTATTTTCAAGTAAGGTTTATTCTAAGACTTCAAGAATAATTAATCATAAGAAAAATCTATTAGTGAAATATGTCATATTTAAAGACTGAGGACACAAAAAAAGTCTGATAAATATGCAAAACTCATTCATGTTCATTATTGTGAAAAAGAAAAAAAATGTATCCTGGACTAGAAAAGAACTTCCGCATCTTGAAAACCACTATTTACCAAATGCATTAAACATCACACATAATGGTAAAATTTTAGAAGCATTCCCATTAAAGTATGGATCAAATCCAGGGTGCTGCTATAGCTTTTACTAATGAGAACTGTATGGTGATCCTAGCCATTGCAGTTGAACAAGAAAAAGGAATATGAAGTATAAAAGTAGGAAAGAAAGTCTTGTGGATGTCTGTAGGTGACAAGATTTACTACAATAAAAATGCAAGGAATCTATAGAAAAACCATTAGAACTAATGAGAGTGCATCAAGGTTATGAGAAGGTGGGTCAACATATAAAAATCAATAGAATTTGAGGTTGTGAATCAAGATGGTGGAGTAAGAGAATGTGGAGCTCACCTCCCCACATGAACACATCAAAAATACATCCACATGTGGAACAAGTCTCTCTGAAAACCAACTGGAAACTGGCAGGCTCCTGTACAACAAGGGATCTAAGAAAGATATACATGCAATCAGTTAGGAAGAGAAGAAAAGTGGTAAGGTTGAGACTTGTGCCCTTCAGAGGGGATTCAGAGGAAAAGAATGTTTACATGGGCAGAGACATACCCTGGGAATGAGGGGTATGAGACACAGATTGGGTGTTCCAGTACTGGGATCCTATGCAGGGTGGAAAGAGCCCCCATGGCTGGTTGGAGGGCAACTGGGACTAAAAGAAGGGCTGTGGGAAGCCTGGACTCTACTTCTAAGGAATGTACACACTCAGGCTTACCAATGAGGCAGTTTAGATAGAGGCCTACTCTAGTGGCTGCTGATACCTGCACAACCACCTCACCATGCCTCAGCCTGAGATGAGTGAATGCTCCAGCCTCACTCACTCCATATCACAGCACAGCACTGGATCTAGGATGGCCACAACAGGGAAAAAGAATCAACCATAGGATGCAATGGTGACAAAGTCCCAGGGTGGAGCCTCAGTGAAGCAGCAATAGCCCTTGGTGTTTACATAAGCAGTGTCTCAGAAGCTGCCCATATCTATGACAGAGACTACACCAGAGTTCACCTCCCAACACATACTGAGAGGCGACATGGGCCCTGCCTGGCCTAAAGTGATTCCATTACAGAGCAGGAACAGCAGAGGCTGGGGGCAGTCATCAACTATGAGGAAGAAAGGAGACAAGCACCCCAGGCTGTGCCTGAGTGGAGAAGCGGGACACCTCCACAGGCCATGCACTGAACCTCTATCTGTAGTCTTAAATGGCACAATAGACCAGTTGGACTTAAAAATATTATCTACAGGCCATGACATCCAAAAGCAGAAGAATACACATTATTTTCAAATGCACATAGAACACTTTCCAGGACAGATCACATACTAGTCCACAAAGTAATTCTCAACAAATTTAACAGGTTATAAATTATATCAAGCATTTTTCCAACCACAATGGTATGAAACTAGAAATCAATTACAGAAGGAAAAATGGGAAAAGCACAAAAACATTAAGACTAAAAAACACGTTACTAACAGACCAGTAGGCCAATGAAGAAATCAAATAAGAAATGAAAAAATACCTTAAGACAAATGAAAATGGAAACATAATACCCAAAAATCTATGGATTGCAGCAAAATAAGTTTTAAGAGGTAAGATTATAGTGATACAGGCATACCTCAAGAAACAAGAAAAATTCAAATTAACAACCTAACCTACCACAGAAAGGAATTACAAAAAAAACAAACAAACAAACAAACAAACAAAGCCCAGAGTCAGCAGAAAGGAAGGAAATAATAAAGATCAGAGGAAATAATGAAAATAGGCATTTAAAAAATATAAAAGATAATGGAAACCAAGAGCTGGTTTTTTGAAAAGTTAAACAAAATTGACAAACTTTTATTCAGGTTCACCAAGAAGAAAAGAGGGAGGACCCAATTAAACAAAAAGATAAATGGAAAAGTATAAACAACAACCAATAACATAGAAATACAAAAAATCATGAAAGAATACTATGAACACTTATAGGCCAACATATTGAACAACCCAGAAGAAATGGACAAATTTCTAGAGATATAAAGCCATCTAAGACTGAGTCAAGAAGAAATAGAGAATTGGAACAGACCAGTCACTGGTAGTGAAATTGAACCTGTAACAACAACAACAAACTCCTAGCAAACAAAAGTTTAGGACCAGACAGCTTCACAGGTGAATTCTACCAAACATATAAAGAAGAACAAATATCTAGCCTTCTCAAACTATTCAAAAAACTTGAAGAGGATAGAAAACTCCCAAGTTCATTCTACGAGGCCACCGTTACCCTGATACCAAAACCAGATAAAGACACTACAAAAAATGAAAATTACAGGCAAACATCTCGGATGAATATAGACGTAAAAAACTCACAAAATATTAGGAAACCAAATTCAAAATACAGAAGGGATCATACACACTGATCAAGAGTGATTTAATCCAGGGACATAAGGATAGTTCAATATTTCCAAAGCAATCAAAGTGATAGACCCCAATAACAAAAGGAAGTATAAAAATTGCATGATCATCTTATCAGAAGCAGAAAAATGATGTGACAAAATTCAACATCCATTCCTGATAAAAACTGTCATCAAAGTGGGTATAAAGACAAAACATCTCAACACAAAGAATGCCACTTATGACAAGACCACAGCCAACATCTTACTCAACAGTGAAAAGCTTAAAACCTCTTCTCTAAAGAATCAAGTCAGGGATGTCCACTCTCACAATTTCTATTTCACATAACATTGGAAGTCCTAACTATAGGAATCAGACAGTGAAAACAAACAAGTGTCCAAATTGCAAGCAAAGAGGTAAAGCCATCACTATTCAGAGATGATATATACTGTATACAGAAAACCTTAAAGTCTACCAAAAAACTATTACAACTAATAAATAAAGTCAGTGAAGTTGCAGTGTGAAGGAAAAGCTGGGCTGGGCTAACAAGATAACTCACAAATCTAAGTATCGGAATACTGATCTAAGTTCTGCTGGACTAACTCGTAAATCTAAGTTAATTAGTGTTGGTTTGCTGTTCATTTTTTTGTTGTTGTTGTTTTTGTTGTTTTTGTTTTTGTTTTTGCTAGCCAGCTGGAATTTCAAAGAGATATATCTGGCTTTGGAATGTTGGTTTGCTGCCTGCCTGCCTCCACTTTTGTGATAATGATGCTGTTAAAGCTGTTCCACGCCTATTGGCCGAATACCCCAAGCTTGTACATTACCCTATAAAACCTCATGCGCAAGTCTTGGAGGTGCTCAGAGCTTCGGAGCAGAAGCCCCTCAGAGCCTGCAGGCGGAATATATCTGAGTACTCCAACCCTCTGAGTGGTGCTTCTTTCTTGGCTGGCCCGTCATTTCCATAACATTTCCAGAGGCCCCAGTGAGATACAACCACGCCGGCCACTTGAGCCGCTGGACAGGTGGCTCCAGCCGACCGGGGGATGGGATTCTGGCAGTGAATGAGGTGGCGCCACCCGACAGTATTCTAGGTTCTCCCTCATGATGGCAACTTGGCCCCCCCAGTGTCTGGGCTACAACCAAAACCAGACTCCATGGAGGGACGGACAGACTCACCAGGTGGCTGTCCGGACAAGGTAGGATCCCCCGGGAGAAATCAGGTCCTGTCCCATTGGACAGAAGAGGAGGCTGATCCCCTCCTACAGGAAACAGGATATTGGTATTGGTGGGAGGACTATTCTTAAACTCTGTGTGTGTGTGTGTGTGTGTGTGTGTGTGTGTGTGTGTGTGTGTGTGTGTGTTGTGTGTGTGTGTGAGTGAGCGGCCTGTGAAGCATGTGAACAGGCTCGAGTTCGGAGCTCCACGGCATTCTACTATGGAGTTCGAGTGAGTCCCAACCTCTGGTTCCGTGATGACCTCATATGGCTCAGGGCGGTATCGGTCCCTCAGGGTCCCGATCGGAGTCAGCGGCTTATACTGACCCGCCAAAGCTAAGAGGAACCTTCGTCCCCAAAGAAGGGAGCAGCCAGGAGGACACAACAAAAACCCTCCCTTGTCTTGTCTGCGACACCGGCACAGGGTGGCTACACTGGGAGGGAAAAGGACATAGACAGCCAATGAGTCAACGCCCCTGTGCCCTCGGAGGCTAGGATGCTATTTCTTTGAGAAAGTCTCCTACCTGATTCTGTCACAGAACACCTGAGACTTAGTGTTCCCCTACTGAACTGACCCAAGTAGTGCCCCTTTTGCCTAGCCTCAGACCCCCAGGACTCAAGTTTAGAAGACGAATTCCTTCAGGACCGGGCTCACCTGGCCTTGGAGGTCCCTTTTCTAGCCCATTTGTTTTACCATCCACTGTCAGTCACACGCCCTTGATACATTAGTTCAGGCTATAGAGAGGATTGAATGAAGAAATTCCCTGGAACTGCTTGAGGCCTTCAGCTCCAGAGACATCAGCTGTGACTGGAAGCCAGACTCCCTGACCAAATTAGCCTTCAAACAACTCATAGACCCAGCAAGAGAGCAGTCTCTCTGGGAACTCTGGTGTTTTGAAGAGTGAAGAAGGAAAAGGTATAAAGGCTACCTTCCCAAACATCTAAAGCAACAGATCTATTATCCTTAAACATTAAAAAGAATGGGAGGCTCTAAGTAGAAACCCACCACTCTAGACTGCATGATTAAGAATTTCAAAAAGGGGTTTTCAGGAGACTATGGAATTCGAATGACCCCTGGCAGGCTCCGCACTTTGTGTGAGCTTGAATGGCCGGCCTTTGGAGTCGGGTGGCCCTCAGGAGGAACTCTGGACCTAGCAACAGTGTGAGAAGTCTATCAAATAATCACTGGAACCCCAGGCTACCCAGACCAATTCCCTTACATTGACTCCTGGCTGAATATTGCCCAGACTCTACCCCCATGGATTCGGTTCTGCTCAAATGGACCTGGACAATGCAAGATATTAGCACCTCAGCCGGTACAGGCCAAAAAGACAGACAGAAAAAAAGCCTATTTTCCAGGGAGACGCAGAAGACAAGATATGCCTACCCGCTCCATATGCCCCTGGGCCACAGACAACTCCAGTCCCACTGGAGACACCACCACCCTCTGTGTCACCACCTCCCCAACCTCAGGACCCAGAGGCAGAGCCCAGCCCCCAGACCGAGCCGGTAGGACGGAGACTACGTTCAGCACAAGCTGGGAAGCCAGCACCACCGGCCCTCCAAATGCCACTGCGGGAGACACAAGGGCCGCAGCAAGTTGAGGAAGATGGGACTATTCAGCCCAGGCATCCCGTACTCTACTACCAACCCTTTAGCACCACAGACCTTCTCAATTGGTGCCATAATACTCCTTCCTACTCTGAAAAGCTGTAGGCTATGATTGACCTCGTAGAGTCTATCTTCCATTCTCACCGGCCCACCTGGGAAGATGTCCGCCAGCTGCTTCTGACTCTCCAATATGGAGGAGAGGAGACGCATTCAGGAGACGCATTCAGAATCCCCATACAGGAGGAAAAACTCAAGCACGAAAATGGCTGCAGGGCCGAGCCCCTGGGGACACAAAGGATGTTGAGGGGTGGGCCATGACACATGCCCCTGACACCAGACCAGATTGGGACTTTTAACACCCAAGAAGGAAGAGAAGCACTGAGTGAGTACAGGGAGGCCATCCTACAAGGGCTAAGAGCGGGAGCCAAGAAGCAAACTAACATGTCTAAAACGACCACGATGACCCAGAGGCCATACGAAACCCCCACTGACTTCTATGAGAGACTATGTGAAACATTCCGAGTCTACACTCCTTTTGATCCTGAAGCCCAAGAAGACCAGCGGATGGTCAACACTTTCTTCGTAGCCCAATCATACCCAGATATACACCGGAAACTCCAAAAACTGGATGGATTTGCAGGGATGAACGCTACACAGCTGCTGGAAGTAGCAAAGTTTTTGTAAACCGAGAACGGGAAGCCCAACGAGAAGCAGACCAGCGAATGAAGCAGAAAGCCGCACTCCTTGCAGCATCCCTGGGGAAAGCAAGCTTCAGCCAGAATCCTGCACCACCCCGGAAGAGGGGACCCCAACCATGGGTGCCCCTGGGCCGAGACCAGTGCGGATACTGCCGGGAGACAGGACACTGGAAGAACAAGCACCCAAACAGAAAGGATGGAAAGAGAGCACCCCCCAAAAGGCCTACTTATCAGCTGGAGCCACCAGCCAGTAATCACATCGGACTGGCTGGGGTCGACTCAGAATAGGAGCGACTGGGCTCCCTGCCCCTGGGCCCCTGGGAGCCCAAGGTCAAGATGTTCATAGGGGGCCAAACAATGACTTTTATGGTAGACACAGGAGCAGAGTATTCTGTGGTGACCCAACCTGTAGCCCCCTGACCAAAAAAAAGGTGACTATTATAGGGGCTAGTGGGGACTCAACTGCCCACCATTTCTGCCAGCCATGATCCTGTCAAGTAGGGAGCCATCTAGTGACACATGAATTTTTATATTTGCCTGAATGCCCGATACCATTGCTCAGAAGAGACCTTCTATCTAAATTGGGGGCACAGATTACCTTCGTCCCCAGAAAACAGGCACATCTGACCCTACAAGGAGAGTCTATGATTCTAGCCATCTCAGTTTCCCGAGAAGAAGTGTGGTGTCTGTATGAGAGCAGAGAACTCCAGAAAAATCCAAGCAAACTCCTGGAAGAGTTTCCGTTAGTTTGGGCTAAAAATGGATCACCAGGCTTGGCACATAATCAGGCACCACTGGTGATTGACCTCAAACCTGGAGCCAGCCCGGTCAGACAGAAGCAATATCTCATGCCTCAAGAGGCCAGAAGGAATCCAGAAGCATATACAGCGCCTCCGACAAGGGAATCCTGAGTGCAGATCTCCTTGGAACACACCGTTGCTCCCGGTGAAGAAAGCAGAAGGAACAGACTATAGGCCAGTGCAGGACTTATGAAAAGTGAATGAAATAGTCACCACAATACATCCAGCAGTACCAAGTCCATACACCCTTCTAGGCCTCATTCCGGCAGATGCCAAATGGTTTACACGCCTAGATTGTAAACACTCTTTCTTCTGTCTTTGACTCTCACCTGTGAGCCAGCCCATATTCACATTTGAATGGGAGAATCCCCATACAGGAGGAAAAACTCAACTGACATGGACATGTCTCCCCCAAGGCTTTAAAAACTCGCCCACCTTTTTCGGAGAAGCACTAGCCGCAGACCTTGTAAAATTCCCTGGGGAGACATTGAACTGTACTGTGCTCCAGTATGTGGATGACTTGCTGTTAGCCAGCCCCAGTGAAGAGGGCTGTTGGAGAGGAACTCGAGCCCTCCTAGGGTTACTCCAAACAACTGGGTACAAGGTCTCATGGAAAAATGACCAGATCTGCAAAAAGACAGTCAAATACCTGGGATTTATTATCTCAGAGGGACACCGAGCCCTAGGACCAGAACAAAAACAAGTTATTTGCACCATACCCAGAACGGAAACAAAAAGAAAACTGCGAGAGTTCCTGGGCACAGCTGGGTTTTGCTGGATCTGGATCCCTGGGTTTTCAAGAATAGCCAAGCCCCTCTATGAAGCAACTGCTGGATCAGGAAAGGAAGCCCTCAAATGGGAAACTGAACAAGAAAATGCCTTTAGGCAATTAACAAAAATACTAACCCAAGCCCCAGCACTAGGCTTACCAGATGTAACACAAGAGTTTAACCTGTTTGTACATGAAAGAGACCAAACCGCTCTTGGAGTCCTAACTCAGAATGTGGGGCCATGGCAGGGCCCTGTGGCCTATTTATCTAAAAGACTGGACCCTGTAGCATCAGGATGGCCATCCTGTTTACGGGCCCTCACTGCTACAGCCCTCCTGGTCAACGAGGAAGACAAACTCACACTGAGACACACTTTAAATGAAAAAGTGCCCCATTCTGTGGTGGCCCTGATGAACAGCCCAAGTTACAAATGGATAACAAAAGGATGACCCACTACCAGGGGCTTCTATGTGATAATCCAAGAGTCTGTCAAAAAACTGTGTGAACCTTAAACCCAGCCACATATTTGCCTGAGGGGGAAGGGCAGCCTGACCACAACTGCGAAGAAACCATCGAAGAGGTGTATGCGAGCAGGCCTGATCTAGCCGACAAGCCCCTGCAAAAGCCAGGCCTGGAACTTTTCACAGACGGCAGCAGTTACACACAGGATGGACAACGGCAAGCAGGTTACGCTGTAACAGCAACCCGAGAGTTGCAGGAATCATCCCTTGGATCCACCACTCCAGGGTTAAGAGAGCGACTTCACCTCAGACAGAGGGTCCTTGGAAAATTGAGTGTCCTGGGAGACCCGCTCAAGATCAAGATCAAAAGGGGCCAGAAAAGGATCGATGAGCCCTGCTCTAGCCACACCCGGAAGCTGGCTAGTCAACGCATGGCCAAAGCTTGAGGAAAGCTCAACAAAGCTGTTAAATGTATTTCTTTTGTGCTCCCTTGCCTCTTTCCTTGTTTGCTATACTAGTCTGCGTATTAGCAGTGGGGCTAGCTAGCGCCACCCCACTTGACTGGAACATAGGCCATAAAATCCTGATAGCTATTTTATACCTTGTCATAATTAGTGCCATCACTACAGCATCATGTCTAAGATAATCATAAGGCTGATGTTACTGACACTAATGCCCTCACTCTCCTTGGCTGTACAATGCACCTGCACGGAACCACGTGACAGGTGGTCTTACAAAACAGGAGGGGTCTGGACCTACTCATGGCCAAACAGGGGGGACTATGCCTCTTCCTAAATGAAGAGTGCTGTTTTTATGCCAGTCAATCAGGAATTATCAGAGGGATGGTTCACGAGTTACAAGACCAAGTAAAAATGAGAAAACATATTTTAGATAAGAGCCCATGGACAGGTCCCTGGGGCTGTACCTCCTGGCTGGCACTGTTCATAGGTCCCTTGCTCCTGATTTTTGCAGTTCTGCTGTTTGGGCCCTGTGTCCTAAACTTCCTGACCCACTTTGTCAGTGAGCTGATAGAGGCTATAAAACTTCAGATGTTAGCCTACAATTATGAGCCCCTGCAACACATAAGTGATGGTGCTTATTCCAACTAGGGTTGTGAAAGCATCAAGAGGGGGGAATGTGAAGGAAAAGCTGGGCTGGTCTAACAAGATAACTCACAAATCTAAGTATTGAAATACTGATCTGAGTTCTGCTAGACTAACTTGTAAATCTAGGTTAATTAGTGTTGGTTTGCTGTTCATGTTTTTTTGCTAGCCAGCTGGATTTTCAAAGATATATATCTGGCTTTGGAATGTTGGTTTGCTGCCTTCCTGCCTCCACTTTTGTGATAATGATGCTGCTAAAGCTGTTCCATGCCTATTGGCCGAATACCCCAAACTTGTACATTACCCTATAAAACCTCACGTGCATGTCTTGGAGGTGCTCAGAGCTTCGGAGCAGAAGCCCCTCTGAGCCCGCCAGCGGAATATATCTGAGTACTCGAACCCTCGGAGTGGTTCTTGTTTCTTGGCAGGCCAGTCATTTCCATAACAGCCTGGGAGCAATCTCTTTGAAATATTAACATAAAGGAAGGTAGGTCCCATTTCCCTGTTACCCTGGAAGTTTAGCCTAGCCCCCCAGGTATGTCTTAACTGCCTGCTTGTCATAGAGATAAGAAAAGCTTTATTTTTAACTTTGGACAAAGGCAACTAACTAATGCATGGCCACCTCAATTGTCGGGTGCATCTTAGATAAACTAGGTATAGCAAATAGTGCTGTCAAGTCATTTTACTTGAGGACAAATTATGGTTCATTTTGGAATGTGGACAGAATGGATTATATCTGCTTAGCTATATAAAAGGGTGAGATAGCTGTCTTTCCAATCTCAGTGGACTGACTGTCGCTTACATCCTAGTTTGGTTTAATGTTTATTCAACGATAAAATGGTTTTCTTTCTTTTCTATATTTATGAAAATGATTTCCTGGGTTAGCAGGAAATTTTATTTTTACGTTTCCCTAAAAATATTCATAACGGAAGTATACTATTCAGTATTAAAAGTGAATGAATTACATCAGTATATATCATGTGGAAACATCCAAATAGCTAAAAGGAATAATGCAGAGTCAAAAAAGTAAGTTCAACAGTACATGTGCAAAAGATCTAGATATATAAACAATTCTAGGAGATCACTTGTGAAAAAGATCTAAATACATAAACAATTCTAGGAGATATGTGTGTATGTGTATCCTAGAACTATATACATATAAACATATTTATAAAATATATATAAATATATAAATGTATATAAACACACACACACACATCTCCTAGAACATGACCAAGAAGGATACATATCCAAAGCAGGATGGTGGTTGCATCTGTTGGAGACTGGAGGGAAAGTTAAAGCAGAGTTTACTATCCCTGTAATGTTTTATTCAGAGAAAGAGAGTGTGAATGAAAATACTGCAATGTGAATGAAAATACTGCAACCATATCAGTAAACAAAGAATGCTAAAAACCAAGTCATCAGTGGCTGCTGCCACCCCCTAGTGAGGACAGGCCTGCAGCCCAGCCTCTGCAGTAATTCACAATGGTGCACTCTGAGGGGACTCAGAATAAGAAAGGACAGGATACTGGCCCTAGAGAGGCAGGTGCTTGTCAAAGGAATGAATTCAGTGTACCCAATGTTTGCTTCCTCCCATACATATAGAAAAGCACTAAATTCTTTAACTTAAGATGCCTGATTTTCTTTAGATAACAAGCAATATTTTATTGTTCCAACTACCTGGTGTTTGTTGTAAAGCTCCTATATATCCTAGCTCCTCCCCTATCTCTTCGGAGAAGTCCCTCAGAGTGATCTGAGACGCTGTCATCCTGGCTCGATTCCTCCCGCCAAATAAAACAACTCAACTTTTACGCTGTGCATTTATTTCAGTCGACAAGAGCAATGAAGCAAAGATGACAAAATGCTCACCTTTAGGGGTACAACCAATGATGTCCTTTACAGTACTCTCTGTATTTTTAAATTTGCAGTAATAATAGAAGTAGTGATTATAATAATAAAAATAAGTAATTGGCTTTTCCCTGTGGCTCATGTGCTCTTTCCAAAGCAGAGAGCTTTTCCCCCCAGTTTTCCTATATATTTGTGGCAGCAACTTGCAATTCAGTACTCACTAGCAGCCAAGGTTAGGGACACAGAGAATCTCAAAGAAAATATGAAAACCTGGCACCCAAATAGGTGCCCGGTGTTGTCAGTGCTTTTTCTTGCTTGCTGTGATTTTTGGGAGTTGTACTGAATCCCAAGTTTAGAGTGATTCCCTCTGAGGAAATTCTACCTTTGTGATCCTTTCTTACAGTTATTATCAACACTACAGAGAACCTGGCTCCAGGCCAGGAAAAGGTTACACTGCTTGTATATTTAATCTGCACCCCTAGACTATAGAGCTTCCTGGGTCCTGCTCAGGCTTATTAACATTTGAAAAGCTTGTCTTTTTTCAGATTTACTGAGTACTGAGGCTTTTTCTGATTCCCAAGGGAAAATTCCAATTCTCCCTGGCAAAGCAAAAGACTTAGCTTTTGAGAAAACAAAGCAAGAGACTTCTGGGCCAAAAAGGACAGAAGGAAAATCTTTATAACCACCTCACCATTTCTCCTACTCTAATTGGTCCTTTGTAGAAAAATGTTTTTAAAAGGAGAGTAATTAAAGCCTTCAAATCATAAGAACATAGGCTTCTGCTATGCTTGTATACTGACCTACAGGAAGTAAAGTGAACAGATTCTGCTGCCTGGATGCAGAAACGAAAGCAAATATCCCTTGGAGACAAATTTGTTTCTTTAGCACAGGAAGACAATATTCTTCAGGGACTGACTACTCCATCATCAGTTGCTTTCCAGTCCATTCAAACTTACAGAGAAAGTAACCAAAATGCAGCAATTTCAAGTTCACATTTTAGCCCCTGTTAAATCACAATTACATTACATATAATGGTGGCTGATAAACGCATATAAGTACATATAATTTAATAACATGCAGCCAATAAGACTGGTATGTGAATGAAAATTATTGCCAGCCCTATCAGTAAACAAAGGATGCTGTGACCATCAAGTCATCAGCTGCTACCACCAATCCTTACAGTGAGTGGAGGGAACTCAGAATGCAGACAAGCAGACAGCCCTGCCTCTGCAGCCACCCCCAATGGTGCCCCTGAGGGAACTCAGGATGTGAAAGAACAGGATACTGGCCCTAGGTAGCCAGATGAACATCAAAGGATTGATTCCAATGAGTCCGCATCTTTGCACCTTCCCATATACAGAGAAGCACTAAATTATTTAACTTAAAATGTCTGATTTTCTTCAATTAACTGTAAACTTTTGATGTTCCAACTACCTGGTCTTTATTATAAAAACTCCTCTATACCCTGGCTCCTCCCCTATCTCTTCAGAGCAGTCCCTCAGAGTGATCTGAGAGGCTGTCATCCCAGGCTCGAGTCTTCAAGATGTCCACCAAATAAAACATAACTCTCAACTTCTAGGTTGTGCATTTTATTTGGGTTGACAGGTACTTCAAAGCATATACACACATGTACACACACACATAAACACACTCTCAAATCTATATGTGAAAAGGTGTGATAAAATATATAAAATGAGTAACTTCACAATGACAATAAATTCACAATAAGTGAATTCTCTATCAGAACTCTATCAGAAAACAAGTATCATTAATTTGAGACAACCCCCCTTCTCTGACTCTTATGAGCCTCTAATCACACTCTCAAGGACCAATAAAGTCAGGGAAATTTTGTCTAATTCAAATGGCATTTTCTACTGCAGTCCAATATGATCCAGTCAATCTAAACTTGATACTGATGCTGATAGTTAATCCAATCCAGAAACAGCTGCTTCTCTAATTCTTGAAGTTCACTAGGAAAGTAGTTCTTATGGCTTTTAATAATCACTAATTCTAGGGTGTACACAAAATCTCACACAATCAGGGACCCAGGGCAAAAGCAGTAATTTGATCTCAGAGAGCATCCTAGACAAGCAGGAGGCAACTGGAGCTCACCCTGGGGACACAGACACTGGAGGCAGCCATTTTGTAAAGCTTGTTCTACCACGTGGACACTAGTGCCGGCAAGGGCCATTTCGGAATCCTCCCTCTACCTTATTACTGGAGAAAAAGGCTCCACCCACCACTGTATCAACATGTGTATGGGGCCACGTCAGGCCAAGCAGCTATCCAGACAGGGGACACAACACAAACCATTAGCAGTTCAGCAACCTTAAGACATTTACAGCTCACAGTTGCACCAGGAGCCAGCACTGTCAACCAGAGGACACAGGACCTGGCCCCACACAGCAGTGCTTCGGCAATAGCCCTAGGGCCACCTGGGCACTACAGTCAAGTTTTGGGACTCACTCCTGCCCACAACTGGAATGAAAACAACTTTGGGACACCAAGGGTCCTGCAGGCAGACAACCCAAGACATAACTCCGTCCACCAGTGGACTGGTATTAGCCATAGGACCAGCTTCACATACCACTAGGAAGACAAAAGCACTGGGATCCACTGAGTTGTGTCTTCAGCCACCAGCAGGCAGGCATCAACACAGGGACTCACGGAACCCATGCTCCACCCATAAGCAGGCAAATACCAGCCTTGGGACACTGTGGGCCCTGCAGCTTGTGGTCCCAGAACAAGCACTGCCCAATATCTGGTCAACACCAGCATAGGAACACCCCATGCCCTAGGCTACATACCAGCAGGCTGACACCAGCTAAGACACCTTGAAACCATCATTCAGCTGTCCCTGGATCTAGTAACCCTCACAAGCTATAGAATATATTGGACTCCACAGCCATCAGTATAACTGTAGCAGTAAACACTGACTCACCCACCAGGCTGACACTAGATCCACTAACTGTCATTCCATAACCACACATCCCAGAACCCAGCTCAACACAACAATGGGCCAGCACTAGCACTGGGACCCCAAAGGGCACCACAACCAGCCACCTCATGACCTGTTCCACCAACCAGTGGCCAGCAGCCTTCACACAAGGCAGACCCTGACATCAACTGTACCAGGGCCAGCCACACCTACTAGACCACCCACAGTAGTCAGCCTGCCTCAACAGAAGAACCCATGCAGGCCACATAGAAGTCATCACTAGAACATATAGCTCTGATGACCAGAGGGGAATACACTGCTAGGATACATAAGAAGTCTCCTAAAAATGATTAAAGAAAAAATATCATTGGTAAAGGCAAATATACAGTAAAGGTTGTAAATCAACCACATATAAAGTTAGCAGGAAGATTACAAGACAAAAGTAGTAAAATCATCTATATCCACAATAACTAGGTAAGGAATACACACAAAAAAAGATGTAAATTAAGATGTCAAAAACAGTTAATGGGATGGGAGAAGCAAAAACTGCAGGGTTGTTAAAATAAACTTGAACTTAAAAGATCAGCAACTTAAAATAATCATATATATATATGATAATAATCATATATGTATATATATATATATATATACACACATTTTTGTCTATATATAAACATGATAACCACAAGCCAAAAATCCATATTAGATACATGCACAAATGAAAGAAAGGAACCCAAACATAACACTAAAGACAATCATCAAAACACAAAGGGAGATAGTGAAAGAAGGAAAAAATGAAAAAAAAAAAGAAATTCAAAAATAATCCCAAAACAATGAACAAAATGACAATAAGAACACATATATCAATAATTACTATAAATGTAGCTGGATTAATGGTCCAAACAAAAGACATAAAGTACCTGAATGAAAACAAAAACAAGGCCCATCTATATGCTGCCTAAAACAGACTCACTTCAGATCTAAAGATACACACAGACTGAAAGTGAGGGGATGGAAAAAGAAATTCCACACAAACAGAAATAAAAAGAAAGCCAGGGTAGCAAAACTTATATCAACAGAAACAACAACAACAACAACAACAACAACAACAACAACAACAACAACAACAGTAAAGACTGTAGCAAGAGACAAAAAGGACATTACATAATAATCAAAGGATCAATACAGGAAAAAATATAACAATTGTAAATATAATGCACCCAACATATGAGCAACTAAATATACAAAGCAAATATTAACAGACATTAAGGGAGAAATTGACAGTAGCACGATAATAATAGGAAACTTTACATCAATGGACAGATCATCTAGACAAAAAATGAACAAGGAAACACTGGCCTTAAAAACACATTAGACCAATGGACTTAACAGACACATATAGAACATTCCATTCAAAAGCCACAGAATACACATTCTTTTTAAGTACACATGGAACATTCTCTAGGACAGAGCACATGTGAAGCCAAAAATAAGTCTCAGTAAATTTAAGAACATTAGAACCAAAATAAATGAGTTGATTCCATTCTATGAGAACTAGGATTACAGTGCAGGCCAAGAAGTATTTTTTAAATAGGTACATTTACCTCACAGACATAGGAAACAAACTTGTGTTTACCAGGGGGAAATGGGGGTGGGAAAGAATATATTGGGAGTTGGAGATTTGCAGATACTACTATATATAAAATAGATAAACAGCAAGTTTCTTCTGTCTAGCACAGGGAACTATATTCAATATCTTGAATATAATGAAAAAGAATATGAAAAGGAACATATGTATGTATATGTATGACTGAAACATTATGCTGTAAACCAGAAACTGGCACAGGAGTGTAAACTGACTACATTTCAATTAAAAAAGTAACTGTTTTCTATGTAAAAAAAAAAAAAACAAAAACAAAAAAAGTGGGTATAGAAGGAACATACCTCAACATAATAAAAGCCACACATGATAAGTGCACAGACAACATCACACTGAATGGTGGAAAGCTGAAAGCATTTCTTCTAGGATCAAGAATAAAATAAGGATGCCGACTTCACCTGTTTTGGAGTTAATATCCAAAGTATACAACTCAATATCAAAAATATTTTAAAAACAGGCAGAAGGTCTAAGGAGACATTTTTTTCAAAGACACACAGAATAGCCTATAAGCACATGAAAAGATGCTCAACATCACTAATCTTCATGGAAATTCAATTCAAAACCAAAGTGAGAATGGACATTTTCAAAAAGATAACAAGTAACAAGTGTTTCCAAAGATATGGAGAAAATAGACACATTTAGAACATTCCATTCAAAAGCAGTAGAATACACATTCTTTGAGAAAATGGGACCCTCACGCACTTTTGGTGGGAATGTAAATTGGTGCAGCCACTATGGAAAACAGTATGGAGATTTGGGGAAAAAATTAGAAATAGAACTTCCATATAATCCAGCAATTTCACTCCTGGGTATTTATCTGAAGAAAACAAAACAACACTAATTTGTAAAGATATATGCACTCCTATGTTCATAGCAGCATATTTACCATAGTCCAGATATTGAAGCAACTTAAGTGCCCATCAATACCTGAATAGATAAACAAGATGTGGTATACATATCCAGTGGAATATTATTCAGTCACAAAAGAAGAATAAAATTTGCAAGAACATGGATGCACCTTATGGTATTATGCTGTTAAACAGGTCATACAAAGAAAGATAAATACTGCATGATTTCACTTATATGTGAAATCTACAAAACAAAGCAAATGAACAATCAGAACAAAGCAGAAACAGACTCAAAGATTCAGAGAACAAAAAGGTGATTGACAGTGGGGAGGGGAATGGGGCAGGAATAAATAAGTGAGGGAGATTAAGAAATACAAATTTCCATTTTCAAAAAAAACTAGCCACAGCTATGTAATGACCAATGTGGTGAAGATAGTCAATAACTTGGTAATATATTAATATGATGATAGATCATAAATAGAATTATTATGGTGATCATTTTGAAATATACATAAATATCTAATCACTATTTTCTATAACAGGAGCTAACAGAGTATTGTAGGTCAACTTGCTTCAAAAACAAACATATAAACACATATCATATTTGTGGTTACCAGATGTGGAGGGTGGGGTAAAGGGAGTTGTGGAAAGGCAGTCACAAGTTATAAATTTCAGTAATAAGATATAAATTTCAGTAATAAGATTAATAAGTACTAGGAATGTAATGTACAACATGATAAATATAACTAGCACTGCTGTATGTTACATGTGAAAGTTATTGAGAGCAAATTGAGTTTTTATCACAAGGAAAATAGTTTTTATTTTCTATTTCATTAAGTTTGTATCATATGATATGATATTCACTAAACTTACTGTGATAATCACTTCATTATATAAGTGAAATCATTATGTTGTACACCTTAAACTTATGCAATGTTGTATGTCCATTATATGTCAATGAAACTGGAAGAAAATATATTTATAATATCCTCAGATGAATTTTAAAAATTAAAAAATAAACACAGTGGACCTTAACAGTAATTCAAATTCACATGAAAAACTGAGTTCTTTTGCAATAGTAACTATGTAATTATAGAAGGTTATAAACAAATGAAAATCACAAAGGAGGTCGAAAGCAAAGCTTTAATACAGTAAGTGACACAAAATGGTAACTTAAATCCAAAAAAAAAAAAGAGAGATGAGAAACAGAAATGGCACCCAAGAATGTTAATAAAACAAACTCCACAAATGTATGCCTATTCTCATTTCTCCTCTCAACTTCTTCAAGACATTAAATTTTATAAGTATTATTATAACAAGGTATTGTTAGTTTTGTAAATATACAGATGTACCATGTATAACTATAATATCAATACTATCATTTAATATAAAAGAAAGCAGTAAATAAGGAATATATGAACAAAAAGACATGAGATATATAAAAAAGGAAAATGGTAGATATAAATCCAATTATATCAAAAATAACATTAAATGTGAACTCTTTAAATAACCAAATCAAAAAATAGTGACAAACTAGAATTTTTTTTAACCCAACTGTATGCTATTTACAGGAGACACATATTATATTCAAAGATTCAAATAAGTCAAAAGTAAAAAAAAGAAATAGATATGAGAACACTTTAGTGGATTTATTAGCATCAGATAAAATAGATTTCAAAGCAAAAAAAAATAATAACACTGGAAATAAAGAAGGACATTTTATAATGAAGGAAGGGCCAATCTATCATGAAGGTATAAAATTTAAACCTAGATGTACCTAGCAATAGAGACCTCAAAGTACAAGGAGCAAATAATGACAAAATTGAAGGAGAAAGAAAAAAAAAATTCAGCAGTAATAGTTGGGGAATTCAATAATTCACTTTCAGTAATGGTTAGAAATACATAGAAAGTCAATAGTTAAATATAGGACTTGGACAACATAATAAACTAAATTACACCTAACATACATTGATAGAATACTCCATTCAACAACAGCAGAATACACATCTTTCTCAATTGTACATATAATATCCTCCCACAAAAACTATACGGTAGTCCATAAAACTATCCTCAATAGACCTGAAAGAACTGAAAACACAGGAATCATGTCTATGACCACAGGGAATAATATTATAAATTAATTATGTAAGTAAAGTTGAGAAATTTATAAGTATGTGGAAAATAAACAACACACTACTAAGTAGTAAATGGATAAAATAATAAATCACAAGGGAAATTAGAAAATACTTTGAGATGAATAGAAATAAAAACAAAACATACAAAATCTTAGAGCATGTAGCTAAAGTAGTGCTTACCATAAAATTTATGGTAAAAAAAAATTGCTTATACTGAAAAAGAAAGATCTCAAATTCTTTGGCTAAGCTTCCCTCTGGAAGGAGAAGAAAAAAATAAACCTAAAGCAAGTACAAGTAAGGAAATATTATAAATTAGAGCACAAATTAATGAAATAAAGAAAGAGAAAACTATTGAGAAAAACAAACCAAAAGTTAGTTTTTAGAAGAAATAAACTGACAAACCTTTAGCTAAATTAACCAAGGGAAAAGAAAGCTCATATAACCAAAATAAGGATAAAAGAAAGAAAACTGCTACAATCTAGTGTAAATAAAAATAATTATTAAGAAATACTATGAATAACTGTATGCCACAAGTTAGATAAATTTCATGAAACACAAATTCTTTGAAAATCACAAACTGTTAACACTAAAACTAAAAAAATAAAATAAAAACACTGCTGGCACTATAAATTATAACTTCTGAAATTCATTCATTCATTAAATATTTAGAAAGTACGACTCAGAAAGGGAAAACACTTGACAGAAGTCCCAAAGCTAGTAAATGGTACAGCCAAGACTCAAAACCAGGTATGTCTCACTACCATATCCTGCTTCCAACCACTATGAAAATTGCCTCTCAAGACAGTGATACTCAGCTTAGCAAACACCTTCACAATGTCTACATCCTTTGGCCCAATAACCCTCAGTGGGAACTTGTATCCTAAAGAAATTGGAAAAGAGATTATACATCTATATATTCAAAAATGCTCATAGCATTACTCATAATACCAAAGTGAAAAGTGAAACCAATCTAAATGTCCAAAAATAGAGGTGAATTAATTCATGAAAAATCTAAGTGGAGACAGGTTTTTCCAAATGAGATTAATTTGTTTTAAAAAATCAAAATTGGGAAACTCTGAATAAAAACTATATATATGATAATAGTACTGTATCAGTGTTCATTTCCTGATTTTGATAACTGTACTGTGGTTATGTAAGAAAATGTCATTGTTTTTAGGACACACACACTTAAGTATTTAGAGGTAAAGGGGCATATCGCATCTGCAACTTACTCTCAAGTGTTTCAGAGAAGAGAGAATGACTTTTCAAAAGTGTGCAAAATGTGAACATTTGAAGAACCTAGCTGAAGAGTATCAAATTTATATAGAAAGTATTTGTCCAACTTTTTCAACTATTCTATAAATCTGTAACTTTTTAAAAATGTTATGTCAATGAAAAATCTCAATGTTGTATTTATACAATGGATGTATTATTTTCTAAAAACTAGAAATTAAATATACCACGTTTTTTAATTTCCTTTTTTATTTATTTTTAATTTTTTAATTTGAAGTACAGTCAGTTAAAATATATTTCGTTTGTACCTTTGGCCACCTTCACCCATTTCATAATGCTGTGGTTAGAAATGATGCTTGATATGACTTGAATCTCTTAAATTTATTGAGCACTGTTCAGCAACCTAACATGTGATCTATCTTGGAGAATGTTCCATGTTCACTTGACAAGAATGTGTATTCTGCTGCTTTCAATGGAATTTTACAGAAGTCCTTCAGGTCTAATGTGTCATTAAAGGTCAGCATTTCCTTATTTATTTTCTGTCTAGATGACTGTCCACTGATACAAGTGGAATGTTAAAGTCCCCTACTACTACTGTGTTACTGTCAATTTCTCCCTTTTTATCTGTTAATATTTGCCGTATATATTTAGGTGCTCCTTTGTTGGGTGCATATATATTAGCAATTGGTCTATCTTCTCCTTGGATTGATCCTTTGATCATTATATAATGTTCTCCTTTGTCTATTTTAACAATATTTACTTTAAAGTCTATTTTGTCAGAAATAAGTATTGCTACCTCAGCTTTCTTTTGATTTCTATTAGCATGGGTTACCTTTTTCCATCCCCTCACATTCAGTCTGTGTGGGTGTCTTTAGATTAGAAGTAAGTCTCTGATAGGCATCATATACATAGGTGTTTTTTGGTATCCATTCAGCCAGTCTGTTATTTCAAGCATTTAGTGTGTTTAAATTTACAATAATTATTGATATCTATGTTCTATTGCCATTTTGTTCATTGTTTTGTGGATGTTCTCATAGGTATTTTTTGTTCTTTTCTTCTTTTGTTCATTTCTCTTATAATTTGATGACTGTCTTTGGTGTTATGTTTGTATTCCATTTTCTTTTGTGTGTGTGTATTTATTATAGATTTTTGGTTTGTGGTTACCATGTCATTTTATATATATATATATATATATATATATATATATATATATATATGTATGTATGTATAATATGTATAATATACCTATTTAATATATATGATTGTTTTAACATGCTGATCTTTTACTTTCAAATGTATTTTAACAATCCTGCATATGTACTATCTTCCCCTCGTGGTTACTGTTTTCAAAATCGTATTTCACATCTAGTCATTTTGTGTATCCCTTAACTGCTTATTGTAGATATAGATGATTTTACTATTTTTGTCCTTCAACTTTCCCAATAGTTTTGTGCATGGATGATTTCCTACCTTTACAATATATTTGCCTTTATCAATGAGCTTTTGCATTTTGTAATTTTCATGTTTTTAGTTATGGCCTTTTCTTTTTCACTTTAGAGAAGTTTCTTTAACATTTCTTGTAGAAACAGTTTTGTGGTGCTGAACTCTTAGCTTTTGCTTGCCTGTAAAGTTTTTGATCTCTCCATCAAATCTGAATGAAAGCCTTGTTGGGTGGAGTATTTTTAGTTGTAGATTTTTCCCTTTTGTCACTTTCAATATATTGTGCACTCCCTTCTGGCCCCAGGGTTTCTGCTGGAAAGTCAGCTGATAGCTTTATGGGAGTACCCATCTTTGTTACTTGTTGTTTTTCCCTTGCTGTTTTTAATAGCCTCTCTTTCACTTTAATTTTTGTCATTTTAATTACATTGTGTCTTGGTGTGGTCCTCTTTGGGTTAATCCTGTATGGGACTCTCTGTGTCTCCTAAACTTGGATATTTGTTTCCTTTCCTGGGTTAGGGAAGTTTTCAGCTATTATATCTTCAAATATGTTCTCATCCCCTTTCTCTCTCTTCTCTGGGACCCCTAAAATGCAAATATATTAGGGCACTTGATGTTATCCCAGAGGTCTCTTAAACTGTCCTCATTTCATTCTTTTTCTGTTCAGCATCAGTGATTTCTGACACTCTGTCTTCCAGCTCACTGATTCGTCCCTCTGTATCCTTTAGTCTACTGTTAATTCCTTCTAGTGTATTTTTTATTTCAGTTATTGTATTTGTCACCTGTCTTTTGTTGTTCTTTATACTGTCTAACTTTTTGATTAAAACTTCTAACTTCTCACTCTGTGCACCCATTCTTACCCCAAATCCTTTGATCATTTTTATGATCACTATCCTGAACTTCTTCTCCAGTAGACTGCCTATCTTCTCTTCACTTAGTTCTGGGATTTTATCTTGTTCCTTTGCCTGGAATATGTTCCTTTGTTGCCTCATTTTGCCTAAGTTATTGTTTTTCTTTTTATGTATCTGGTAGGTTGGTTACATTTCCCAACTTTGGAGAAGTGGCCTTTTGTAGGAGACATCCTATGCATCCCAGCAGCATACTCCCCATTCATCACCCATGCTATATGCTCTAGGGATTGCCCACTATGATGACTGCCTGGGTCATTCTGTTGTGGTGGATTGACTATATGGGTGGTCTGGTAGGCTTCATTGGCCCCTGATCAAGCTTCAACTTCTGCAGAGGCTGCTAGCCACTGGTGATGGGACCAATCATGAAGCAGCTGACTGTGGAATCTGAGGGGGCCCCAGGGCCTCTGCTGGCTCACTGGTGGGCAGAGTCACAATCCCAAAGACTCCAGGGCTGTTGCCTTCCCTCAGGTGGGTGAAGCCAAGTCCTAGAGTTAGTGCTGTCCTATTGGCAAGCAGAGCCAGGTCTGGAAATCTGGTTCCAAAATCCAGGGGTCACAGAGCTAGTGTTGGATTGCTGCTATGGGGGCTGATTCTTGACACAGTTGGGTACAGAGTCCAGGGTCTCCTGAAGCTTTTGTTGCCTGATATTGGGCAGGCCTGGGGCCTAGCTGGTCCCAAGGAAGGGTCTGGCCTGCTGATACGCAGCCTGGGTCTCCAGGTTGTGGGACTGTGGTTTTCTTGAGTCTGTTGTCTGCCCCCTGGTGGATGAGGCTGGTCCAGAGAGTGGGTAGAGCAGGCTCCCTAGAGGGCAGGGCCAGGACCCAAGGGATTCTGTCTGCCCACTGGTTGGTGGAGCTGGGTTCTGGGCCTTCTGGTGGGCAGGCCTGAGTCTAGAAGCAGCTGTGAGCACAGAGGGCCTTAAGGCAGCTTGTCTGCTGATGGATGGGGCTGTATCCATGCCCATTTAGCTGCTTGGCCTGAGGCATCCCAACCCTGGCACCTACAGGCTGTTGGGTGGGGCCAGGTCTTGGCACTAATGAGCTAGAGGGAGGATTCCACAATAGTGCTTGCCAGCCCCAGTGTCCACAAGGAAGAAGGAGCATCGAAAAATTGTTACCACCACTGTCTAAGTTCCCAGGGTGAGTTGTAGTTGTCTCCTGCTTCTATGAGAGACTCTCCAAGATCAGCAGGTAGATCTGACCCAGGCTCCTCTCAAATTACTACTTCTGCCCTGGGTCTCAGAGCATGTGAGATTTTGTGTGTGCCCTTTAAGGGTGAAATGTCTATTCCCCTTTGTCCTTTGAGACTCCTGAATTTAAGCCCCACTGGCCTTCAAAGTCAAATGCTCTGGAGGCTTATACTCCTGGTGCAGGAACCCTGGGATGATGAGCCTGATGTGGTGATCAGACCTCTCACTTCTTCTGGAGAACCTCTGTCCTGCAATTATTATTCAGTTTGTGGGTCACACGCTCAGAGGTATGGGACTTGACTATATCACAAGACCATCCTTCCTACCCATCTCATTGTGGCTCCTTCTTTATGTCTTTAGTTGTAGAAGATCTTTTTTTGTAGCTTCCAGTGTTTTTCATTGATGGTTGTTCTACAGATAGTTGTGATTTTTGGTGTGCCCATGAGAAGAGGTGAGCTCAGGGTCTTTCTTCTCTTGGCCAATCGCTATAAGGATTTCCTTCTTTTTTACAGCTGAATAATATTCAGTTGTATATATACACCACACTTCCGTATCTATTCATCTGCCAATGAACACTTAGTTTGTTTCCATGTCTGGACTATTGTAAATAATGCTGCTATGAACATGGGAGTGTAGCTATCTCTTTGAGATAGTGATTTCATTTTCTTCAGATAAATACTCAGATGTGGGATTGCCAAATCAAACAGCAGTTCTATTTTTAAATTTTTTAGGAACCTCTATAATGTTTTGTATAGTGGCTGTACCAATTTATATTTCTACCAACAGCACACAAGGGTTCCCTTCACATCCTCAGCAGCATTTATCTCTTGTCTTTTTTATGATAGTGACTCTAAGAGACATGAGGTAATATCTTATTATGGTTTTGATTTGCATTTCTCTGATGATTAGAAATGGTGTACATCTTTTCATGTAACTGTTGGCCATTTGTATGTCCTCCTTGGAAAAATGTCTATCCTCTTCCCATTTTTAATCTTATTGATTCACTGTGTATACCATATTAATAGTGCTTAAATTAGAGTAGTGGTATTCTGAGGTTATTTGTTTCTTCTTATTATCTTTCAAGGATTTTTATGTAGATATATTACCTTATTTTGGAAAAAAAAGCACTCAAAAACAAATAAATAAGACACATATGAATAAAATCATATAAGAACAAAAATTAAAAAGCTAAGCTTATGTGTAAAAATATTTTTCAATGTTACCTCAATAGTATTTTAACAGTAAGCAAATAAATACTCTTTTTAAAGAAACCACAGAGACTATTATCAGCAGAGATGCAAAATGGCCTTGAATACACATACTGTTACATTTGGAGGCATTCCAGCAAAAATGAAAAATGAGTGGAGTCCCTGAACACTGAATGAAAGGGATAATTCTCAGAACTGATGAGCTGAAGAGGGAGGTGACCAAGAAGACAAACCCTTATTAATTGGAGTACAATAGAGTCTGATGAGAAATGAACAAGCAAAGAAACAACTGTGAAATTCAAGAGAAAACAAAGGGATCTGCAGAAATGACAAGCACAATATGTCCATTAGTCTGTAGCATGAAACAACCTAATTAGGCAATGAAGAGAGAATGGAAGCCTTTCCTGGAATGCAGCAGGTGTCTGGGATGAGTGATTGCTTCAGCAGAATGCTAAAAATGCCCTTAGAACTTAGGAAGACTCATGAGAGGAACCAATATAACCTCTGATTAGATATAAGGGGTAATCAAAGCCCAGAGAGGAGAAAGGACCTTATAATAAGTCCACAATGAGTTCTGGCTTAATGAGTTCTAAGACTTAATACCAGGCCAGAACTCTTCCCACAAACACCAACTGCTTTCCCCAAAGTGCTGTATGCTGAGAATTTTACTATTTTTATGAGGGGAATCTAACTCTCCCAAACCATTCTACTTCCAATTGTGTTCACTGTAAAAAATCTGGCAACATAATCTCAATTCCTCTCTAGAAAATTCTTTGGGGAAGACAATCCAGTTTCCTTAACTTCCTTGCAATAATCTCCCACATATATACAAGATAGGACTAGAGTATAAGAAACAAATGCAGTTTTCTGGACCACTTTACATTTCTAAATATGAAAGTTGCTATAATATGTCAGAGGAAGGACACATATCCAAAGCTCATCTCCTTCACACATATCCTTCACCTATCCACTGGCTCCTACCTATACATATTCTCTAGTGTCTTTTAGTATAAATGTCAGGAAGTCTGAGTTCCTATTACTGTCTTTGCCGTTTACAACTAAGTAACCTCATGCCCCATTTCTTTCATCAGTAGAAATGGAGGCTGTAGTAGATGACTTCAAAGGTCTCTCCCAGTTCTAACATTCTATGATTCTGTGAACACTAAATTAACATTCCCATAATCAAACTATCAACATCTCCATATTCAAATGTGTATTTCTTTATGAGAAAATTAGGAACTCTCTTCAGAGAATCCAGCTGGCCCTCATGGCCTAAATTCAAAATCTAGGAGTCCAAAGTTATGAATTTAACTACTAGCTCTGCTAAGAAGTTCTCTGGATGATCCTGGGGAAGTCCCAAAGGAAGGAGCCATTCCACCCTGGATCAGTTGGTCAGTAAACCTAAGATGTGGGGAATACTAATTTTGCAAGAAATTTTGGTGAGAGAGAAGACATGGATTTTGGAGATAAAACATACCTTCAACAACCAAAGAACACTGTGATAGTGTAACCTGTCAAGAAATACGTGTTGGCCTGGAAATCAGCAAACCTGGAATCTAGTCCTGAGGCTGCCAATTATCAGCTGTGTGACCTTAATAGGAACAAGAGGCTAGAATTAGGAAGGATACTAACATTCACTGAGCATTTACTATGTGCCAGACACATGAGTTATCTGAAAATGACAATGAAGGACTATTTTCCCCAAGATTTCTTCCAGCTTATATATCCAAATTTAATCACCATCAGTATTTGAGGAACAAGGTAGAGAACAGATAAATTCAATCATGTAAAACTTATTCTCAATGTTGGTTTTATAAAGGTTTTAAAGAAAAATAAGTTTAGTGAAAGTGCAGAGCATAGCTGGCAGAGAGAAGAGTATCAAATTAAGCTTTGAGGAAGGAACTAGCACATGGGAAAGTGGAAGATGGAAAGGAGAGAAAGATAGTAGCTTTATGAACATGACCAGAGGAAGAAACCCATTGGGGAATAACGAAATATGAGACTAAAAAGAAATAATAGAGGAATCACTTTATTAAACATTTACCAAAATAACCCACCAATCTACAAAATATCTGATATGTTTAGAGAAAAAGACTTTAAGTCAAAAAAGTGGTTTTTACTAGGACTGTCCATGATTCTTACTTTCCTACTTATAGTCTTCTTTATTTTGAAATTCTCTTAATGACCTATTATTATTACAGTGGGGGAAAAGAATAAACCTTATGTAAAATGTTTATTTACTTAGCACCTATTTGTGTCAGGAACTGTGACAGGTAATAGGGCTAAAGACAAACAAGATGGCAACTGTTTTGGCATAAAAAAGACTTCACAAAAAGGGATATATATTTGGCTGCAGGTTCAAAGATAGAGACATGCATCCAGCTAAGAAGTCCAGACAGAGAAGATAGCAAATAAAGAGACAATGAATCTGTAAGAAAAAAATTAAAAAGATTCTGAGGACCTCACACAGTTGGCAAGTAGGGATTGTGGGGAGGAGGAAGAGTAAATAAAACTGGAGAAGTATTAGAAGTAGAAGAAAAACTGAAGACCCTTGAACACCATGCAAAGAAATTTAAGTTTCAACCTACAGAAGCATTTATGAACCAAAGAATAACTGAATCATATTTTCATGGTAGGAAGGGCCTTTAACATGCCAAGCGTTAAGATGTAAGTTTGCCTGTGTCATATTTTCATATCCCTTAGCCCACATATTATCTTTTAGTGACTTCTTTATTAGAGATGCTTATGGTGTTTCCTCAACTAGATTTCAACCACATGAATATGTCAGATAGAGGCTAGAAGTCTGCAGCATTATTTCTCATTTTCTCACCACTGACTATAAGTTCAGGGGTACTCTCAAAATAAATTTCAGAATTCTAATTTATCTGTATATAATACTGTATGTCCCAGAAAATATGAAACAGCATCAATTATTCCACCCCCTAAAGAAATACAAAAAAATCATAAGAAATAATATGAACAGCTATATGCCAACAAATTTAACAACCAGAAGAAACGGAAACATTTCTAGAAACATACAGTGTGCCAAAACTGAGTCAAGAAGAAACAGATAATTTGAACAGGTCGACCACTACAAGTGAAATACAATCCGCAAAAAAAAAAAAAAAAAAAAACACAAAAACCTCCCTGCAAACAAAGGTCCAGGACCAGATGGCTTCACTGGAGAATTCTACCAAACATACAAAGAAGAATTTATACCTACCCTTCTCAAACATTTCCAAAAGGATTACTCCCAAATTCATTCTATGAGGCCACGATTACCCTGATACCAAAACCAAAGAAACTACCAAAAAAGAAAATTACAGGTCAATATCTCTGATAAATATAGACATAAAAATCTTCATCAAAATATTAGCAAATCAAATTCCACAATATATAAAAAGGATCATACACCAACATCAAGTGGGATTTATTCCAGGGATGCAAGGATAGTTCAATGTTCATTTGATAGAAACTAGATTATCAGCAAAGCCCAATAATTTTCTATGCATGAATTTCTAATAAGCTTTAACCTCTATGTAAGGAAATAATATTCACCAGGGCTACAATTACAATTTTGAGTATTTACTGGCAGAAAGACAAGGACAAGTTCTAGACACTTCCCCCAGCTATGGGAAAACAGTTATTAAAATAAACACAAGGCCTAGAATGGAAAGCAACATAAGGTTCATTGGGGGATTTTGATGAAATTATAGCACAAAATCCTTCATAAAGTCCTTTCAATGTCAGAAGTAGGCAGGATTTTAAAACAAATTAGAGAGAAAGTATGTTTTAAAACTAGTGATAGGAAAGAGCATCACCCATATGCAGGACTTTCTCAGTGCTTTGGGAGAAGGTCAGAGAAGGTTACTGATAGAGGGAAAGAAAACTTTCTGCATTAGAAAGGCATATAAAGAAAAATAAGAATAACAGGAAGATTAAATGTAAGTTTTTTTAAACACCTCTATTGAGATATACTTCACATATAATCAAATTCACCCAATTAAAATGTAAAAAGTTAATTTATGCTGTTTTTGTTTCCTACTTAAAATTACACAATTTGGAGGGCACATTAAATCATGACATCATCAAATAACATCAAAAATGACAATTACTCATAAATCTCCCCAACTAAATTATTTATGAGATTCTATTCTACTCTAATAATTTTCATTGTAAATTTTCTTCAATACAATGTCCACAATTTTTTGTTTTTTTATTCTTATTTTTATTGAAGTGCAGTCAATTGACAATGTTAGTTTCAGGCATACAGCAAAGCAATTCAGTTCATAATTGTTTTCAAATACACTCAACAGAGCTATACCACAAGGCATGCAGCAAGTCTTTTTTTTCCTTCTTAAAATACAATATTGTTAAAAGTCAGCTCTAAAAGTAAAATAGGCAGCCAGAATTTTCAATGCCATCAATGCAACATCTCAGATCATAGAGATGAAGAATCAGCAAAATGGATGTTCAAATACAAAAATTTACAGAAAGTAAATTACTTCAAAGAATGAGACTTCTGATTCACAGATACACATTTTGAATCCACAATTATTTATACAGTGTATCTATTTTGACAAAACAACATTGCAATAATCTTAGCCATTAATAATGTCTCTGAACAAGGCATTATTGAGCAGTGTTTGAAAAGCCATGACAAGGTAAAAAGAACCCTGGCTTTGTGTTTCAAATTCTGGCCATATCTCTTACCGTATGTGTGACCTTAAGGCTGTCCTCATCTGTAATATTCCCTACCTCTAGGCAAAGCATTTTCTCAAATGCCATGGGCACATATATTCTAGGCACATTACTGGGCCTTGGCATGGATAACCAAAGCATTTCTCCACATACAAAACTGTTGGGCCCAGTGGTGTACTCCTAAGTCAGTAGCATCAGACTAGAGATTTGCAGGGTATACTAGTTTCTTTAAAAATTTTTAAGCCTATATTTATTAAAGTGCCACAGAATTCCTTTATTTGTAGACCCTGAAGAGTTTCACATTTTACATGACTATAACCACAGAAGCTTCCATTTGAAATGCAAAGACAAAGGAAAATCGTTAGCTGTATCAGAAACCCTGGTAACTACATCTAGAATCTGCAAGAAAACTGATTCATTTAAATAAACCAATAAAGGAAACTGCATAAGACAAAGGCAGGGACAAAATACAAAAGTACATAAAATATTACATCTGTCCAACAGGGAAGATTAATGTCTGCTGTGGAAGATAGACCAATAAAATCTGAACATGGTCCTGACACTTGATAATTTGAGTTTCTGGCTAGTAAATGTGGCTTAATTTCTCCCTCTCCAGTTTTATTTAGAAGTAGGCTATCTATTACAGGAAGAAAGGCCCAGATGTTTTCAAGATGAAACATTTTCCTCTTTCAAAGATAGGAGGAAAAAAAAACTCTTTTCATAGTTGAGCTTTGAGGCTACAGTGTAAGATCAATATTTTTCTTCCTGGGTCATTTCAAAAGTCACATTCTTTCTCAGAGAAGTTAGTTATAAGTCTCTTTCAACAGATATACACATTCTACCTATTGGTTCTGTTTATCAGGAGAATCCCTATTAGTGCACCAAGGTCTCACCTCCAAATGCAGAAGTTTTAAGAACAGGTTCTATAATTTCCAGTCAAGATGGCAGAGTGGTAGGACCACAAGCTCACCTCTCCTCTTGAGTACAACCGAACCACAACTGACTGCTAGATAACCATCAAGGAAAAAAAAAAAAAAAGACTGGAACCTAGCAAAGAAAATCACCTTCTACTGAAAACATAAATAGGGAACCACAGCAAGATGGTAGGAGGGGTGTGCTCATGATATAATTGGGTCCCATACCCCCTGAGGTGGGTGACCCACAAGCTGAAGAATAACTAAGTCACACAGGCCCTCCCACAGGAGTGAGAGTTCTGAGCACCATGTCAGGCTCCCCAGCCCAGAGTTCCAGCATTGGGTGAAGGAGGAGACCCTAGGAAACCTGATTTTGAAGGCCAGTGGGGCCTAGCTCCAGGAGCCCCACAGGATTGGGGGGAAAAAAGACTTCAATCTCTTGGGATGCATACACAGAATCTTGAGTGCACCAGGTCCAAAAGCAGAGGCAGTAATTTCATAGGAGCCTGGGCCAGGCCTGCCTGCTGATTTTGGAAGGTCTCCTGGGACATAGGGGATGGCTGCAGCTCAGCCAGGGGACATAAAAGCTGGTGGCAGGCAATCCAGGAGTGTTAATCTACATGAGCTTTCCTGGAGGCTGACAACCTGATTGCATCATTAGCACCAAGACCTAGCCCCACCCAACAGCCTGTAGGGAAGCCTCAGGCAAAATAACATACAGGGTGGGAACAAAGCCCCACCCTTCAGCAGACTTCCTAAACCACAAAGGCCTCTAGACATGGTCCTACCCACCAGAGGTCCAGGACCAAGTTTCAACCAGCAGTGGGCAGGCACTGGCTCCTCCTGCCAGGAAACCTGCATAAGCCTCTAGTCCAGCCGCATCCACCAGGGGAAGATACTAGAAATAAGAAAACAACAATCCTAAAGTCTGTGGAAGGAATCCACAAACACAAGCCAGACTCTACATTAGGACCAGCTGGACACTAGTCCTTGTGTGACAAGAGAGGAGTGTACTGCTGGGACACATGGGACATTTCCCACAAAGGGCCATCTCTCCAAGGTTGAGAAACATAATTAACCTACCTAAAAATACAAATAGAAAGATAAACAATATAAGGCAGCAGAGGAATATCTCCCAGGCCAAGGCACAAGATAAAATCCCAGAAGAAGAAATAAGTGATGAGGAGATAGGAAATTTATTTGAGAAAGGGTTTAAAGTAATGATAGTGAAGATGTTCACAAAATTCAAGAGGAGTATAGATGCACAGAGTGGAGTTTTTAGCAAAGAGTTGGAAAATATAAAGAATACCCAAACAGAGTTGAAAAATAAAATCACTGAAATGAATAACACACTAGAAGGAACCAAGAATAGACTAAATAGGGCAGAAGAATGGACAAGTGAGCTAGAAGACAGATTAGTGGAAATCACTACTGCAGAACAGAAAAAAGAAAAAAGAATGAAAAGAAACAGGGATAGTTTAAGAGAACTCTGAGACAACATGAAGCATACTAATATTTGCATTATAGCAGTCCCAGAAAGAGAGGAGAGAGAGAAAGGTCCTGAGAAAACTTTTGGAGAGATAATAACTGAAAATTTCCCCAGCTTGGGAAAGGAAACAGTCACCCAAGTCCAAGAAGTGCAGAGAGTTCCACACAGGATCAACCCAAAGAGGGACACATCAAGGCACATAGTCATCAAATTGACAACAACTAAAGATAAGGAGAAAATATTAAAATTAGCAAGAGTAAACCAACAAATTACATACAAGGGAACTCCCATAAGGTTAGCAGATTTTTCAGCAGAAACTCTACAGGCCAGAAGGGAGTGGTGAAACACATTTAAACTGATGAAAGGGAAAAACCTACAACCAAGAACACTCTATCCAGCAAGGCTATCATTCAGATTTGATGCAGCTGTCAAAAGCTTCACAGATAAATAAAAGCTAGAAGAACTCAGCACCACCAAACTAGCTTTACAACAAATGTTAAAGGAACTTCTGTTGTCATCAAACCATAAGAAAAGAGAGTAAAAAGAAGAGGGGGAAAAAAGACCTACAAAAGATTGCTTTGGCATTTCAGGGTCTTTTATGGTTCCATACAAATTTTGGAATTGTTTGTTCTAGTTCTGTGAAAAATGTTATGAGTGCTTTGACAGTGGTTGCATTGGATCTGTAGATTGCTTTGGGTAGTACTACCATTTTGATAAGGTTCACTCTTCCAACCCAAGAGCACAAGGCATCTTTCCATTTCTTTGTATCATTTTCAATTTCCCTCACTGATATTTTACAGTTTTCAGAATTTATGTAACCTCATTGGTTCAGTGTATTTCTAGGTATTTTGTTCTTTTTGATGCAATGGAAATGTTTATGCCAGTTATAAAATTCTGATCTTTGAAGTGGAAAAAAAAGTGAATAAAGGGCTGCAAATGGCAAAGTATCTTTCTTTCTTATGGGTGAGTTGTATTATTCCATTATATATATGTGCTGCATCTTCTTTATCCATTCATCTGTTGAGGTGCACTTATGATGCTCCCATATCTTGGCAATTATAAATAATGTTGCTGTTAATAGCAGGGTGTATGCATCTTTTTTAATTAATCATTATTGTGAGGTTGGCTTTATTCCTTTGATAACTATGTACATTTAAAAAGCTAAAGCTCTAAACGTTCTTAGAAACAATGAACAATACATCTGTGTAAATTTTAAAAATATGTGCAGTATATTGTGTATATGCATTTATATGAAATACACTGTATACATGTAGTCAAACTGTAACAATTCTACCTAATAAAACTGAAGAAAAAATAAAAGAATAGGCTCCATAACATGGATGAACCTTGAAAACATTATGCTAAATGGAAGGAATAAAATAAGCCACATTTATCAGCTGGAAACTCAATTACTCAAATCACAGGACTATGTTCAGGTTTCACTGGTCTACATTCCATTTTGTAGCTCCACTTTCTTTCTCCTTTTTTTTCCCCTCTACTCTACTAACACAAATATTAAACATTTTGTTATAATCACAAAGGGCTCTCAAGCTCAGTTCCTTTTTATCAGTCTATTTTTTGTCACTTTTATTCAGATTGGCTAACTTCTATGTTATTCTTTCAAATTCACAGATTCTTTCCCCTGTGTTCCCCATTCTGTTGTTGGCTCTACATATTGAGTGTTTAATATCAGTTATTTGATTTTCCAATTTTATAATTTCCACTTGATGTTTCATTATATTGTCTACTTTTTACTAGAATTTCTATTTTTCATTTGTTTCAAGTAAATTAATAATTACTTATTATAACATTTTTACAAGGATGTCCTAAAGTCCTTTTCAGATAATACCAGTATCTCATCTTGGTGGTGTTATCTGTTGTCTTTTCTCATTTAGTAAGTTGAGATTTGTTATGAATTGAACTATATTCCCCCAAAACTCACATGTTGAAGCTCTAAACTGGATACAGGGTATTTGAAGAGGCAATAATGTTAAAAAAGGCCATTAGGATACGCTATTCCAATTTGATTTGTGTCCTTACAAGAGGAGATTAGGACATACAGAGAGACAAAAGAATTGTGTATAACAGAGGAAAGAATAGATGAGGATACAGCAAGAAGGTGTACAAACCAAGGAGAGACTTCAGAGAAACCTGACACCTTGCTCTTAGACTTCCAGCCTCCAGAATATTGAGAAAATCAATCAATGGTTTAAGCCATCCATTCTGTGGTATTTTGTTATGACTATCCTAGCAAGTTGAAACCAGATTTTAATGATTCTCAACAGATGATTTTCTACTATATCCTGGAAATTTGGGTATTCTGTTACGAGACCCTTGATCCCATTTAAAATTTGCGTTTTAGCAGAACTCCTCTGACATTTGTCGGATGGGTGAAGGGAAGTGCCATTACTGAAGAGTGTCAGGGAGAATTAAGGATCCCTAATCAGCCTTCAATGACACCTGGAAGGGTTCTTCCTTATTGCTACAGACAGCTGAGTGTTCAGGTTCCCCAGAGCCTCGTTAGACCTCCACTGACACCACCAGAGCTGGAAGAAGCAGCTGGGGTACTTTGTTCATCATATACTGGCAAGGTTCTAGATTCTAGGATCTGTCTAAATTCCCTACTTGGCTATTGCTGGCAGTGATGGAGAAAGACACATTGCTTTTTTCTGAGGTGTTTGACTTGAGTAGAAGAGTTAAAGGTTTTCTGTCTGGCTAGGCTGCCCATAGAGAGAGCAGACTTTAAGTGGGGGGGCGCTTTTTTGTTTATTTGTGCCCATTGGTATTATCGGGTTGTGAGCTTCTACAGCTCCCAGACTGAGCTATATGACCCCAGGAGACCACACAGGGAAGTCACCACCATGTAGTTCCTCAGGTCAAGGTTCCTAGTCAGTCTGCCTACTTGTCTCCACTTATCAGAGTCATCTTAGATTTGTTTTATGTATAATGTGCAGGGTTCTTAGTCATACTTAGCAGAAGGAATAGGGAAAAGTGCATGTATTCCATCTTTCCAGAAGGGGAAGTCTCCAATAATATATGTAAAATAATATATAAATATTATAACATATAACTATATATTTAATATTTGCATTTTAAGTGTTTCATAATCTTTGGGGGACTTTATATATGATAAATATTTTGACATTTTTATTTTCAAGCAGGTATCTATGATAATCAACACAGACTAAGAGTCACCCTAGATCCCCATTCTAACCACCAAGTCATAAGCTCCATGCCTAACTTCTAGGTTGGTTATGAGCACCTACCCTGGGCATTACACAGCACCAGAGATGTAATGATAAAAGATGAATAAAGTGAGATTCTGGCCACTAGGAAATACAGACAATGGAGTAAAGTAGAAACCACCACCATTCTGAATGAAATCAGGGCTGCAGACAGTTGTTTTTTAGTAGCACCTAGGAAGGAACAATGAACTTGGCTGGGGAAGCTCATGAAAAGCTTCCTGTTTGGAGGTGACCCATTAAAAGGGAGGAAAGAATCTATCATTAACTAATTTCCTATTGTATATTAGGTCCCATCCTAGGTACTTTATATTGTAATAGAAAAGAACAAATTTGACTCCATATTAGATCTGTTCCTTTGGCTTTAACCCTGTGCTCTGTTTGCTAGGCTTAGTCTTGCTGGTTCTGCACCTTTTGTAAAAGAATGTTGCCTACAGCCTGAAATATACAGGATAGCCTATTCTCAAGGCTCTGACCTTCAAAGGTATTACACTTCTCCATTCATATAAAGATAACAAGTTGCAGAATAGAAAATAACATTTGTTCTGTTGATTTACAAGAACACCATGATCTGACCTACCTGGATAGCTACAAGAACAAAGTGCTCCAAGAACAAAGAATTCAGACACCAAAAGTTTGCAACATGTCTTGGCTATTGTAAATAGTACTGCTATAAACATTGGGGTGCAGGTGTCATTCTGAAATAGAGTTCTTTCTGGATATATGCCCAGAAGCAGGATTCCTGGGTCATATGGTAAGTCTATTCCTGGTCTTTTGAGGAATCTCCATACTGTTTTCCACAGTGGCTGCACCAAACTGCATTCCCACCAGCAGTGTAGGAGGGTTCCCCTTTCTCCACAGCCTCTCCAGCATTTGTCATTTGTGGACTTTTGAATGATGGCCATTCTGACTGGTGTGAGGTGATACCTCATTGTACTTCTGATTTGCATTTAATTTCTCTGATAATCAGTGATACTGAGCATTTTTTCATGTGCCTATTGATAATTTGTATTTCTTCCTTGGAGAATTGCTTGTTTAGGTCTTCTGCCCATTTTTGGATTGGGTTGTTTGGTTTTTTCTTATTAAGTCGTATGAGCTGCTTATATATTCCGGAGATTAAGCCTTTGTCGGTTTCATTTGCAAAAATTTTCTCCCATTCCATAGGTTGTCGTTTTGTTTTACTTATGGTTTCCTTTGCCGTGCAGAAGCTTGTAAGTTTCATTAGGTCCCATTTGTTTATTCTTGCTTTTATTTCTTTTGCTTGGGTAGACTGTCCTACGAGAACATTTTTGAGATGTATGTGAGATAATGTTTTGCCTGTATTTTCTTCTAGGAGGTTTACTGTATCTTATCTTATGTTTAAGTCTTTGATCCTTTTGAGTTTACTTTTGTGTATGGTGTAAGGAAGTGTTCTAGCTTCACTGATTTGACATGGAAACAGCCTAAATGTCCATCAACAGATGACTGCATAAAGAAGTGGTGGTATATTTATACAATGGAATACTATTCAGCCATAAAAACCAAAAACATAACGCCATTTGCAGCAACACGGATGTTCCTGAAGAATGTCATTCTAAGTGAAGTAAGCCAGAAAGAGAAAGAAAAATACCATATGACATCACTCATATGTGGAATCTAAAAAAAATAAATAAATAAAAAATAAACACAAAACAGAAACAGACTCCTAGACATAGAATACAAGCTTGTGGTTGCCAAGGGGGCAGAGGGTGGGAAGGGACAGATTCAGATTTCAAAATGTAGAATAGATAAACAAGATTATACTGTATAGCACAGGGAAATATATACAAGATCTGTGGTAGCTCACAGCGGAAAAATAATGTGACAATGAATATATGTATGTTCATGTGTAACTGAAAAATTGTGCTCTACACTGGAATTTGACACAACATTGTAAAATGACTATTATTCAATTAAAGAAGTTTAAAAAAAAAAGAAATTTGCAACAACCAAGCATACTTCCTCCCCTTTTTGTATAAAAGAAGCCTGAATTGTGACTTGGGGAAGATGGCTCCCAGGTCATTAGCCTGCCATCTTTTTGGTCTGTGGGCTTTCTAAATACAGTCTTTATTCTCTGCCCCAATACCTTGTCTTGTGATTTATTGGCCTGTCATGTGCCCAGCAGAAGGATTTTGGACTCGGTGGCAATATCATCATCTCATGTCATCCTAACAATCCTATGTAGAAGTTTATATCCTATTTAACAAGTGAGGAAACTGAGGCTCAAACATGAGTTCTCATCACTGGAATAAAGTTCACACACAGCAAAGGTCTGCATTCAATTTTATACTAGAACTTCATTGATGTGTTGGACTCAATAAAAAATAGATATGGAAAACTTATTCTCAATGAAAATCTGGTTTGATAATATAGTACAGACACAAGAGAAAGACTAAAACTGCATGTTAAAACATCTCTGTCTCCCAAATACAACAGTAATTTGTTAGTTGAAAGCCATTTAAAATTGAGATCAGGAATGAAGTTCACAAGATCCAAATGTATATATCCCATAATACACTAAAGAATTACATAGATAAAAATATGAAATACAAAATGAAATTCAAACATCATTTAGTGTGCCTAGGATTGGAGAAATGACGTGCATTCAAGTCCCATCACCAGCAACTTCCATATGTGTAACCTTAGGAAAATCATTAATTCTTATATGCTTCAGTTTTCTCATCTACAAGAAAAATTAAATCAGGATAAAAGCATCTAACTTGTTGCTTTATGATTCTTTCCTAAGGATTAAAATTAGCTCTGTCATGAAAACACTTTCTAGATCAGTGCTGTCCAATATGAACATAATGTGTGATACAAATGCAAGATATATATGTAATTTTTAAATTTCAAGTAGCCACATTAAAAAGTAAAAAGAAACAGGTAAATTAAATTGAATACATCCTATCATAATCCAATATATCCAAAATATTATTTCAACATGTAATCAATATTAAAGAGTGATAATCTGTAAGTGTAAAAATGAGATATTCTATTTTAATTTTATTATACTAAGTCTATGAAAGCCAGTGTATTTAATGCTTATAACACATCTCAATTCAGACTAGTCACATTTCAACTGCTCAACAACCACATGTGGCCAGTGGCTACCATAGTACACAGGGTAGGTCTAGACATAGAATACTGTGCAGGACTGCCTGGATGTAAATCCTACTCTACTACTTATGCCAAAGACAGAATCACCACTTAGTGGACTACTATTAAGCCATCTCTTTAAACAGGTAATATAGAGTAGTGCTTAATAGCATGGAGTCTAAAAACAGGCTGCCTAGTTTCCATCTCTACCCATTACAGGCATTTTGACTTCAAAGCAAGCTCTTTAACTTCTCTTTGCCTGTTTCCTCATCTTTAAAGTGGGAATAATTATATCTACTTGATACAATTATTTTGAGGATTAGATAAGTTAATATTATAGACAGGCCTTATATAGTACCTAGAATGCAACCTTAGCACCTAATACATATTGAGTTGTTATTATAATTATTACTAATATTATTATTCTATACTTTCTAAGTCTTATGAACTAAACTAGATTGCATTATGTTACATATTTTTATTGCAAAATTCTATTAAATTTAATCTAAAATACAAGGCAGTATGGGGTACGTGCATATGCATGCTGCCAAAGTATAAGCATAGAAAGGAGGGACTGTTTCTATTAGGGTAATCACAAGAGGCTTCTTGGAGGAGGTGATTTTTGAGATGTGCTTTAAATATCTGCAGAATTTCAACAGCTAAAGAATGGGGAGGCTGTTCCCACCAGAGGGAAATATATTAGCCAAAGAATGGAATGTGGGAAAGCACAATTTTCAAAGAGTAATGAGTCTTCAAGATTAACAAGAGGATGCTAGTGTTAGGGAGTAAGTGAAGATAACAGTCAAAAAAGATGACCAGGACAAGCTAAGTTCATGGCAGTGCTTCAACAACAGCCTCAAGTATCCATATTTACTGAGTATGAAGGGAGTCACTGAAGGTTTTGACAGAGGAGAAGGATGCTTTAGGGCCATGGTTCTCAACCCTGGCTGCATGTTAGAATCACTTGGGGAGCTTTAAAATATCCAACGCCCAAGCTGTACTCCTGACTAATTAAGTCAGAATTTCTCGTTCTGGAGCCTGGCATCAGTATTTTTTAAATTCTTTCAGTGATTTCAATGTACAACCAACATTAAGGACTACTGCTTTCAGGAGGCTTTCTCAAACAGCTGTCTTCCTTGACAGGGAGATCAGTTGAAGAGAAAAACATATGTCTTCTATGGTATGACCCTAAACAAAGGGTTTGCTATAGGGAGAGTTTAGTGAAAACAAGTGGTACTCTCCAACATCCAATCCTAGGGCAGAAGTAAAAGCAAAAAGGAGTCCAAAACCCATGTTGGATGTAGCCCAGAGTCAAAGCAGGTCATGATTTAGGTGCAGAAGTTTAGAAATAAATTGTTTACAAAGAAACCACAAACAACCATCTTTCCTCAACTTTAAACACATATTTACTGAATTACAAATATATGTTAGGCAGGTTTGATCCATGTTAATAATATAATAATTATCATCAAGACTACAGCCATCATTTTCCTGAGCTCTTATTATGTATGAAGTACTAAGCTATGTGGCTTACAGAGATTCTCAATGTGACTTCTCAACCACCTTGTTATAGGAGCCACTGTTACCTATGTTTGAGGAAACTGAGGGTCAGAGAGGTTAAGTAAGCACATATGTAAGGTCAAACAAATGGTAAGTGGTAGAGCCAGGATCTGAATCCCCATCCATCTGATTTCATGCTATCAAAACCTGATTTTTAAGTCACTTTATTTGCTGCCTTGTCTATTTTGTGATTTACCTTGTAAGTTAAGAATTACATTTTTTCAGGGGGGAGTGGGTATAGCACATGCTCAGTGGTAGGGCACATGCTTAGCATGTGCAAGGTCCTGGGTTCAATCCCCAGTACCTCCATTAAAAGAAAAAAAAAAGAATTACATTTTTCAGGTATGGAAGCTGAGACTCAGATTGAGTAACTTGTTCCAAATCATACAAGTATTAAGCAGTGAAAATGTGATTCAAATCCAAGAATATGGATGCCAGAAAACTCCAGGGTTAGCACTTTGATTACCACCACACATCTGTCTTTCTCTAGTTCCCCTAAATGGCAGCTCTGGTCTACAGTTTAGAAAAGGTTTTCTCATCTGGAAGAGCCAATGGGGCTAGGGTTTCCTTTTTTTCACAAAGGTTTTGTTTTCTAAGTATTTCTGCTTTATTATTTCATTCATACTCACCTCCTTTTCAGCAGTGGTTAACCCCCTGTAAATATAAGAAACCATTTTTGATGCTGCCCAAATTTTGGACCCTCTCACGTGATTGCAGTTGTAATTATAATATCCGCCAACTAATAAATTGGAAATACACTGTTATTTTATCATTTATATAAACTTTTAAAATAGTGTTCACACTATTTTTCTGCAGATACAGTTTGGAGGACATAGGGATTTGTAGATGATTTACCATAAATGAGAGCATCCAGGGCTCTCACACCCATAGGTCTTGAGGCTTTTTAGAAACAGGGTGGCTGGAAGGGGAAATGAGTAGCCTTCTATTTTCGTAAGGAAGCACATGAGATCCTAGAAGGAAAATATAAAACATGACTGGGAAGTAAATTCCCTTAAGGCTTGAGCCTCCTGGAACAATTTACAGATAGGTCCAAGAAATGGCATGTCCACCCCCATCCTCCATTCAATTATAATACCTTACCACTGACTAGGAATAATCTAGAAGAGAAATAGAGCCAGAATGCCTAAATTCAAATGTTTACTCTGAAAGGTAATAGCTCTGTGGCCTTAGCAAGTTGCTTAATTTCTCTGTTCCTCGGTTTTCTCCTTTGTAAAATGAGCATCATGTTAGCATTAAACTTATAGGCTTTCCGGTGAGTATTAAATGAGTTAATATGTGTAAAGTGCTGAGAGAACAGTGCCTGGAATGTAATAAAGGCTTATAATTTACAAATTACTTGGGTGATACAAGTAAAGCATCTCACATCTCTTAAAATGAGTGTCTTGAGCTATTAAAAGACAATTTGAGACAACTTCCTAGATTCCAATAAGGCATATGAGAAGCTTGGAAGTCATTACTACAGTTCTCATAAGACTACAGCTGAACCAATTGAACTCAATAGTTCTCATTAGATTCATTAGAAAATTGAGGTCACAGAGCAAACTGTAGCCCCAGATTTGGAGAGACAGGCAGGTGAATACAGAGAATCATATCTTAGTGGAGCACACACTCAGGAGCACAAACCCTTATTGGAGCCAATACCAGAGTAAGAAAACTTAAAATTATACTTGATGAATTTCTGGAGGATCAGTGTGAACAAGTTAGAGATTTAAAACCTCTAGGGGGCTGTCTTAGAGAGGCCCCCAAAACATCTGTGACTTTTACCACCAGGGGACCTACCAGGTTCTCAAAGTGAAGATCAAAGAAAACACTCATCATGAATCCAGCAGGAAGAGGGGGAAAAGGGGAAAACAGCCAGTTTGAAATACACCCAGAACACCCTGTTTTCTTAATATGACCAGTATTCAAAGGAAGCTATTTTATCAGAGCCTAACTAACTAGGGTTTTAGCAAGCTTAACCAATGTGGTGAAAAGAAAATTCCCTCACTCCAGCCCCCTTTAGCATCCCACATGGGGGAATGGAAATATTCAACTTCAGGCACTACTACCTTTCCTGTATAAACTAAGGTAGAGGAACTGAGAAGCACTTACAAAGGTCACAACCCAGGAACAAAGGCTCACTAAACACTAAGACCTAATTATATGACTATTTAGTGCTTCTCAGTTTCCCCTCCCCTCAAAACTTAGCACCACTTCAACAGAGCTCATTTATAATACCAGGAAAATAAAACTGAAATTACTGAACATTTCAAACCTAATTTAAGAAGTAGTCTCTAAAGAAATTGAAATATATGCTGATGACATGTTACTATATATAGAAAACCCTAAAAGGTCCACACAAAAGCTACTAGAGCTGATTGAAGAATTCAGCAAGGTAGCAGGTTACAAAATTAACGTTCAAAAATCAGTTGCATTTCTTTACCCTAACGATAAATCAACAGAAGAAGAAAGTAAAGAAACAATCCCCTTAAAAATAGCACCCAAAGTAATAAAATATCTGGGAATAAATCTAACCAAGGAGGTGAAAGAATTATACACAGAAAACTATAAACCATTGATGAAGGGAATTAAAGAAGACTTTAAAAAAATGGAAAGATATTCCATGCTCTTGGATTGGAAGAATCAATATTGTTAAAATGGTCACACTGCCCAAGGCAATCTACAGATTTAATGCAATCCTTATCCAATTACCCAGGACATATTTCACAGAACTAGAAAAAATCATAATAAAATTCATATGGAACCATCAAAGACCTAGAATTGCCAAAGCATTACTGAAGAGAAAGAAAGAGGCTGGAGGAATAACTCTCCCAGACTTCAGACAATACTATAGAGCTACAGTCATCAAGACAGCATGGTATTGGTACCAAAACAGACATATAGACCAATGGAACAGAATAGAGAGCCCAGAAATGAACCCACAAACTTTTGGTCAACTCATCTTTGACAAAGGAGGCAAGAATATACATTGGAATAAAGACAGTCTCTTCAGCAAATGGTGTTGGGAAAACTGGACAGCAGCATGTAAAACAATGAAGCTAGAACACTCCCTTACACCATATACAAAAATCAACTCAAAATGGATTAAAGACTTAAACATAAGACAAGATACAATAAACCTCCTAGAGGAAAACATAGGCAAAACATTATCTGACATACATTTCAAAAATTTTCTCCTAGAAGAAATAAAAGCAAGAATAAACAAATGGGACCTAATGAAACTTACAAGCTTCTTCACAGCAAAGGAAACCAGAAATAAAACAAGAAGAAAATCTACGGAATGGAAGAAAATTTTTGCAAGTGAAACCGACAAAGGCTTGATCTCCAGAATATATAAGCAGCTCATACGACTCAATAAGAAAAAAATAAACAACCCAATCCAAAAATGGGCAGAAGACCTAAACAAGCAATTCTCCAAGGAAGACATACAAATGATCAAAAAGCACATGAAAAAATGCTCAATATCACTAATTATCAGAGAAATGCAATTCAAAACTACAATGAGGTATCACCTCACACCAGTCAGAATGGCCGTCATTCAAAAATCCACAAATGACAAATGCTGGAGAGGCTGTGGAGAAAGGGGAACCCTCCTACACTGCTGGTGGGAATGCAGTTTGGTGCAGCCACTATGGAAAACAGTGTGGAGATTCCTCAAAAGACTAGGAATAGACTTACCATATGACCCAGGAATCCCACTCCTGGGCTTGTATCCGGAAGGAAATCTACTTCAGGATGACACCTGCACCCCAATGTTCATAGCAGCACTATTTACAATAGCCAAAACATGGAAACAGCCTAAATGTCCATCAACAGGTGACTGGATAAAGAAGTGGTGGTATATTTATACAATGGAATACTACTCAGCCATAAAAACCGACAACATAATGCCATTTGCAGCAACATGGATGCTCCTGGAGAATGTCATTCTAAGTGAAGTAAGCCAGAAAGAGAAAGAAAAATACCATATGAGATTGCTCATATGTGGAATCTAAAAAAAAAGAAAAAAGAAAAAAAAAACAAAGCGTAAATAAAGGACAGAAATAGACTCACAGACAGAGAATACAGACTTGTGGGTACCAGGGGGGTGGAGGGTGGGAAGGGTTAGACTGGGATTTCAAAATTGTAGAATAGACTACACTGTATAGCACAGGGAAATATACACAAAATGTTATGATAACTCACAGAGAAAAAAATGTGACAATGAGTGTGTATATGTCCATGAATAACTGAAAAATTGTGCTGAACACTGGAATTTGACACAACATTGTAAAATGATTATAAATCAATAAAAAATGTTAAAAAAAAAAAAAGAAATATAAAAGAGGAGACAAAAACAAGGACACCAGAGGAAATTTAGCATCTGACCTACAGCAACAACAAACAATGATACAGACTAACTCCTAGCCAGGTAAACATAATACCTCACACTAAAGGTATGTTTTGTACAGTTCTTTTTATACACTACATCATGCCTAACTTTCAGAAAAAAATTACAAGCCATACTAAAAGACAAAATAAAAACTACACAGGTTGAAGAGACACAGCAAGCATCAGAAACAAATTCAGAAATTGCAGAGATATTAGAATCACTAAACAAGGAATTTTAAAAAGTATAGTTAGTATGCTAAGAACTCTAATGGTAAAGTGAACCACATGCAAAACCAGAGAAGTAATGTAGCCAAAGAGCTATAAACTACAGAAAGAATCAAAAAGGAATGCTAAAAATCAAAAACAAAAATGGAGGGTTGAGCTAAGATGGTAGAGTACAGAGATTCACAGCTCACCCTCTCACACAAATATACCAAGAATTACATCTACAAACCCACTGAATCACACAGAACATATACTGAATTCTGGCAGTGTCTCTTGCTTCAAAATACAGAAGGATTCTCACAAAATCTGGTAAGAAAAAAAGAAAAGTCACTGCAGGACAGTCCTGCAGGGAGCAAGAGGCATAGGAAGAAAGGAACCTTCATGCTGGGATGCCCTCTCTCCAGCCAGGAGGTCAGCGGGGACAGAAGCAGACCTTCTGAGTCTCTGAGGAGAAAGTGGCAACTGCTTGGCAGACAGAACTAAGGGAAACTGACACGGAAGGTCCCTGTGGTCCCTGGCAGGGATGAGCTGGGACTTGCCACTGCAGATAGGTGGGGAGCCCAGGCAGACGACTGGGGCCCACTTCACAGAGACAGCCTCAGGAAACTGAAGGACAGTCTGAGCTCTGGCTGGAGGGTGTGTGTGGAACAGAACAGCCTGGGATCCCCATAAAAAAGCAACACTGTTGGTATTGGGGGCAGGGGCACAATGTAGCTACACCATTGCTACTTCCTCCTCTTGGCTCCATTGTTGGTGTGTTCTCACAAGAAGAGAGGTAGGGCTTAGTCAGTCATCAGTACTGCACAGAGGCAGGGCTAATAGCTGATTCCATACCCCGTGGCCCTGTAATTTCACAGACCAGACTGAGATTTGTTTACAGTGTCAAGCAGAAAGGGCAGATTTGCTCTCTCTGGATGCTTTGTGGACCCATGCCTCTGGAACGAACAGGCAGTAAGCAGAGATCTGGCAAACTCCAGGGGCAAGTACAGGTATTTACAACAGGTCAATGTACTGGAATGTACATGAAGGCTGGGCTAGTGTCTGTGCTGACCCTGTGATGCATGAGAGACTCAAATGTGTGACAGCACACTTCTTATGGTGGGTCCTAGCACCTGACATTGGTGGATCTGCACTGGTGGTTCCAGGGGCTCAGAACTAGGAAGACAGAAGAGCAGGTGGCTGACATTCCTACAGCTAAGGTGGTGACAAAGGTGGCATCAACAAAGAGTACTTTGAAAGCCTGCATAACAAGTGACAGACAACACCACAGAGGGCACTTCCCAGGGGACATCTCCTGCCTACTCTTCTTCCCAGCTAAAATGCTCCAACCATGCCTACCACACGCCACAGTTCAGAAATGGGTATAGAAGCCACTATTCAAACAACAGGGAAGCAGACCAGGCCCCTGTCAAGGATGTAAAAATCACAGATCTAAAAAGGAGGTGCCACTCAACAACAACAATCAGGGCAGGCTCTGAACAAAACAACACCAACCACACCATCAATCAAAGGGTTAATAGCCAACACACATGGAAGAAAGACATGGCAACCATCCATACTAAGAACAGGTATTGCAACAAAACTATTAGATGCACATAGTCTACACAGGAATGCTCCCACTTTAAATAAAAACAAACAAGTGAAACATAAAACAGCCCTTCAAGACCACAGCATATAACTGATACTCCTAAATCCACAGAGCCAGAGAAATATAAGTAAAATGAAGAAGCAGAGGAACTATACCCAATTATGAGAACAAGAGAAAATCCCTGAAACAATAATCAATGAAATAGACCTTGATAGTCTACTAGAATGTGCCTTCAAAAATGGAAAAACCAAAGCATTGAAGGAACTAAAGGAGACTATAAGTAATAGACAGAGAATATTTTAAAAAGGAAATTGAAACTATAAATAGCCAATTAAACACAAAAAACTCAACTGATGAGATACGAGCCAAGCTAAAGGCAGTCAAAAGCAGACTAGATAATATAGAAGAATAAAGAAGTGACTTAGAAGACAGGATAACAGAAGTCACCCTATCAGAACAGCAGACAGAAAAACAAGTAAAAACCAATGAAAGCAATATAAGGGACCTATGGGATAATATAAAACATACCAACCTACACATAATAGAGGTCCCAGAATGAGAAGGAAAAGAAAAGGAGATTAAAAGGGTATTTGAGGAAATCATGACTGAAAACATTCCAAACATAAAGAAGGAAACAGATGTCCGAGTACAGGAGACACAGAGGGTCCCAAACAAGAAGAATCCAAAGAGAACTACACCAAAACACATTATCATTAAGATGGCCAAAGTTAAAGATAAAGAAAGGATTCTAAAGGCAGCAAGAGAGAAACAAAGAGTGAGTTACAAGGGAACCTCCATAATGCTTTCAGCTGATTTCTTTACACAAACACTGCTGGAGAGAAGGAAGTGGCAAGATACATTCAAAGTCCTGAATGAGAAAAAGCTCCAACCTAGGATACTCTATCAGTAAGACTATCAATTAGAGTAGAAGGAGAAATAAAGAATTTCACAGACAAGTGAAAACTGAAAGAATTCAGCAGTACTAAACCTATCATAAAAGAAATATTGAAAAGCATGCTGTAAATAGAAAAGAAGCAGGAAGCTACAGAAATGAGAAAAACATAATTGGAAATGTGATAACTACAGTGAGTTGCAAGACAATAAACTTGAAGATGAAACAACATTTTTAAATAAATAAAGAATATATAAATCATAAAGGTGAGAGAGGGGAGCAAGAAAATATAGATTTTTTTCTCTCTCTTTTTTTTTTAGTTCTTTTTAGAATGTGTTTGAGCCTACAAGACAACCAGTTTAAAGCAGACAGATATAGTAAGGGGTGAACATACTTGAAAACAAGGTAACCACAAATCAAAAGTACACAAGAGTCACCAAAAAAAAAAAAAAATGAAGTTAATACAAAAGAAAATTATCAAACCACAAAAAGAAAACCAAAAGGAAAAGAAAGGAACAAAGAAGAAATACCAAATCAACTGGAAAACAAAGTTCAAAATGACAATAAACACAAATCTATCAATAATTACTATAAATATCAATGGACTAAATGCTCCAATCCAAAGACATAGAGTGCAAATTGGATAATAAAACAAAAGCCTACAATATGTTGCCTACAAGAGAGCCACTGTAAAGGACATACAACGATTAAGAGTGAGAGGAAGGAAAGATATTTCATGCAAATGGAAATGACAAGAAAGCAGGAGTAGTAACACTCATATCAGAAAAAAATAGATTTTAAACCAAAGGCCATAAAGCATGTTGAAGGACACCATATGATAATCAAAGAAGCAATACAAGATGAAGACATTACACTCATTAACATAAATGCACCCAATATAGGAGCACCTAAATATATAAAACAAATACTAACAGACATAAAGGGAGAAATTGATAAGAATACAGTAATAGTTGGAGACATTAACATCCCACTAACATCATTGGACAGGTCTTCCAGACAGAAAATCAGTGAGGCAAAAGAGAGACTAAATGACACAACAGAACAGTTGAACTTGGTTGATATTTTTAGGACATTACATCCCCAAATAACAGAATTGCATTCTTTTCAAGTGTGCATGGAACCTACTTTAGGATATATCACATACTCAGGCACAAAAGAAGACTCAACAAATTTAATAGGACAGAAATTATTCCATGCACCTTCTCTGAACATAATGATATGAAACCAGAAATCAACCACAGAAAAACAAATGAGAAAAAAAAAAAAAGCATGAAGATGAATCAACATGCTACTAAAAAAACCAATGGGTCAATGATGAAATCAAAAAAGAAATTTAAAAATACCTTGAGATAAACAACAATGACAATAAAACCACACAAAATCTATGGGATGCAGCAAAAGGTGTCGTGAGAGGGAAGTTCATAGCAATACAGAACTTCCTCAAAAAAGAAGAAAAACTTCAAATAAACAACCTAACCAATCACATAAAAAATAGAAAAGAAAAATAAACAAAACCTAAAGTCAGCAAAAGGAAATAAATAATTAAGTTCAGGGAAGAAATAAATAAAATAGGGATTAAAAAAATAGAAAATAGTCAATCAACCCAAGAGCTAGTTTTCTGAAAGAGTAAACAAAATTGACAAACCTCTGGCCACACCTACCAAGAAGAAAAGAGAGAACACAGAAATAAACAAAATAAGAAATGAAAGTGGAGATATTATAACCAACACCACAAAAATACAAAAAATTGTAACAGAATACTATTAACAACTATATGGCAATAAATTGGACAATGTAGAAGAAATGGACAAGTTTCTAGAAAGATACAGTCCACCAAAACTGAATCAAGAAGAAACTGATCATTTGAACAATCTGATCACTAGAAATGAAATGAAATTGGCAATAAAAAACAAAAAACCTCCCTAAAAATAAAAGTCCATGACTGGGCAGCTTCACTGGGAAATTCTAACAAACATACAAAGAAGAGCTAATACCAATTCTTCCAAACTCTTCCAAAAGATTGAAGAGGAGGGAATACTCCCAAAGTCATTCTATGAAGCCACTATCACCCTGATAACAAAACCACTACAAAAAAAGAAAGCTATAGCCCAATATCTTGATGAACATAGATACAAAAATCCTCAACAAAATATTAGCAAACAGAAGCCAACAACACATAAAAAAGATACACCATGATCAAGTTGGAGTCATCCCAGGGACACAAGGATGTTTCAACATATGCAAATTAATCAACATGATACACCACATCAACAAGAGAAAGGACAAATATCACATGATCATCTCAAAAGATGCAGAAAAGCATTTGATAAAATTTAACACCTATTTGTGATTTTAAAAAAAAAACTCTTACCAAAGTGTGTATAGAGGGAACATATCTCAACATAATAAAAGCTATTTATGACAAACCTACAGCCAGCATAATACTCAAAGGGGATAAGCTGAAAGGCTTTCTGCTAAAATCTGGAACAAGACAAGGATGCCCACGCTCACCACTTCTATTCAATACAGTATTGGAAGTCCTAGCCATAGCAATCAGACAAGAAAAAGAAATAAAAGGGATCCAAATTGGAAGAGAACAGTTAATTCTATGTGGATGACATGATACCATATGTAGAAAATCCTAAAGGAGCCACACAAAAACTACTAGAGCTGATAAAATAATTCTGCAAGATAGCAGGATACAAGATTATCATACAGAAATCAGCATCATTACTTTACCCTAACAATGAAATATCAGAAAATGAAAGTAAAGAAATAATCACTTTTAAAATTTCATCCAAAAAGTAAAATATTTAGGAATAAATCTGACCAAGGAAGTGAAAGACTTATTTATATGCAGACAACTACAAAACACTGATTAAGGAAATTAAAGTTGACTTAAAGAAATGAAAATATATCCCATGTTCTTGGATTGGAAGAATTAATATCATTAAAATGGTCATACTATCCAAAGCAATTTACAGATTTAAAATAAGCCCTATGAAATTATCCAGGACATTTTTCTCAGAACTAGAACAAATAATTATAAAATTTATATGGAATCACAAAAGACCCAGAATTGCCAAAGCATTACTGAAGAAAAAGAATGAAGCTGGAGCAATAACCCTCCCAGACTTCAGATAACACTACAGAGCTACAGTAATCAATACGGCATGGTATTGGTACAAAAACAGACACATGGATCAATGGAACAGAACAGAGAACCCAAAATAAACCCACAAACTTTTGGTCAATTAATCTTTGACAAAGGAGGCAAGAAGATACAATGTGTAAAGACAGTCTATTCAGCAAATGGTGTTGGGAAAACTGGACAGCTGCATGTAAATCAATGAAGTTAGAATACTCCCTCACACCATACACAAAAATAAACTCAAAATGGCTTAAAGACCTAAACATAAGACAGGATACTATAAACATCTTAGAAGAAAACATAGGCAAAACAATATCTGACATAAATCTCAGCAATGTTCTCCTAGGGCAGTCTACCCAGGCAATAGAAATAAGAGCAAAAATAAACAAATGGGACCTAATTAAACTTATAAGCTTTTGCACAGCAAAGGAAACCATAAGCAAAATAAACAAACAAAAAAAAGACAACCTACAGAATGGGAGAAAATATTTGCATCAGATAAGACTAACAAGGGCTTAATCTCCAGAGTATATAAATAGCTCATGCAACTTAATAAGGAAAAAATAAACAACCCAATCCATAAATGGGCAGAAGACCTAAACAAGCAATTCTCCATTTAAGACATACAAATGACCAAAAGGCACTTAAAAAATGCTCAGTATTGCTAATTATCAGAGAAATGCAGATCAAAACTACAATGAGGTATCACCTCACACCAGTCAGAATGGTAATCATTCAAAAGTCCACAAACGATAAATGCTGGAGAGAGTGTGGTGAAAAGGGAACCCTCCTATGCTGCTGGTGGGAATGTAGTTTCATGCAGCCTTTATGTAAAACTGTATGGATATTCCTCAAAAAAACTAAAAATAGGCTTACCATATGTTACAGCAATCCCATTCCTGGGCATATATCCAGAGGGAACCTTAATTTGAAAAGACACCTGCACCCCAATGTTCATAGCAGCACTATTTACAATAGCCAAGACACGGAAGCAACCTAAATGTCCATCAACAGATAACTAGATAAAGAAGCTGTTGTATATTTGTACAATGGAATACTACTCGGCTACAAAAAATAATAAAATAATGCCATTTGCAGCAACATGGATGGGCCTGGAGAATGTAATTCTAAGTGAAGTAAGCCAGAAAGAGAAAGAAAAATACCGTACGATATCACTTACATGTGGAATCTAAAAAAAAGAGAGAGAGAAACGAACTTATTTACAAAACAGAAACAGACTCAGACAAAGAAAACAAACTTATGATTACCAGGTGGGGAATGGGGTGAGAAGGGATAAATTGGGAGTTTGAGATTTGCAGACAGTAACTACTATATATAAAATAGATAAACAACAAGTTTATACTGTATAGCACAGTGAACTATATTCCATATCTTGGAGTAACTTCTGGTGAAAGTAAGTTCCTATATGACTGAAGTATTGTGCTGTACAGCAGAAATTGACACATTGTAAACTGACTATATTTTTTAAAATATATTAAAAATAATTCATAATATTAATTATTATTCCAGTAATAAATACAATTAAAGTGATTTCAGTCTATTAAAATTGAATGTATTTATATTCTTGTGATGATTATATGCTATCTTAATTAATAAAAGATACAGTGATTAAAAAAAAAGAATGGCCATCATTAAAAAGTCCCCAAACAATAAATGCTGAAGAGTGTGTGGAGAAAAGGGAACTCTCCTATACTGTTTGTGAGAATGCAGTTTGGTGCAGCCACTATGGAAAACAGTATGGAGATTCCTCAAAAAACTAAAAATAAACTTACTATATGATCCAGCAATCACACTGGGCAAATATCCAGGAGGAACTCTAATTCAAAAAACATATGTCTTTTGTCATATCCTTGCAGCTCAGAGGCATTTTCAATAGCACCGTCAGTTTCCAGTGACATTCCTCCATTCTCTTCAATTTTACACTTTAACCAGACTGATAGAGTCTCTGGTCAGACTGGCTATAACTACTTTTCAATTTAGGAGCATACTTCCTCTCAGGGTATCTTGAACTGACTTGTCACAAAAGGTTAATTCACTGAGGAAGTAAAATACAAATACACACACACAAAAAGAAGAAGAAGAAAGACACTGAAGCTGCTAGCTTGCTTTCTTAGGGAGCCTCAGGAGACTTCCTGCGGAGCCAACACTGTACAGTGCCAACGAGCAGAGGGAGGATCAATAAAGTGGCAGTGGTGTCCAACTTTTGAAATGAATCCCAGACCAAGACCTACCACAGGCACAATCAGCTTCCTGAGAGGGTTCTTCAGCCTTTTCAGCTCTACTGAACAGTACGTTTTAGAAAGACTACCCAAAGGGGACACCTGGCACATCACCAGGCTATTGGCACGGAAGCAGCAGTGCTCACAACAAAACACCGTCTTGGACTAGATTCGTTTGGAGAACAGAGGGCCAAATGTTCCCTCCACAACTAGTGAGGGCCATCCTGAAGTGAAAACCAAAGCCAATACTTTTAAACAAACTTATGAAGCAAGCACTCTCTAAGAGGGTACCTCAACATCCTGCTTTATTCACACTCATGGTGCAGAACTCCTTTGCTCTTATCCATTTACTCAGGAAGAATTTCTTGAATTCCTTCTGACTTCCACAACATCTCAGTTCATTCTTCATTTCCTGTTACACTCTCACCTAATATTGAACTCGCTTTGGGCTCAGCTCCCCCACCCCCAACTGGAAATTGCTCTCACTTTCTGACTATAAGTAATTTTAGTCATCACCTCAATAGATCCCATCTTCCAGGACCCCACCTCAGCACTGACCCATGCACCCTAACATTCTTGGAAAGGATTAAAGGGGATGTGTTATATGTTCTCACATTTTTTAAATTGTTAAGAAAAATCTCCAAATTTAAAACTCTATAAAATAAGTAACAATAGTGGCTACTACTATCAACTGTGTACTAGGCATTTAAACATAGAGTCTAGAATCCTCACTTCAACCTTAGGAGTTAGGACCTACTATTAGCCCCACCTATGAGCACAGCTGCCAGCAGTCAGCTTCACCACAACAGACAGGCACACACAGCCAACATAAAGGACATGGCTCTGGTAGCCAGAAGGGAGTATGCTGTTGGGCCCCACATGACATCACTTACAGAAGGTCACTTCTACAAGATCAAGAGATGTAACATGCCTGCCTAATCCATAGAAATAAACACAGAGAATCAGGCAAAATTAGAAGACAGAGGAATATGTTTCAAATGAAAGAACTAGACAAAACCTTAGGAAAAGATCTAAATGAATTGAAGAAAGTAAATTTATCACATAAAAAGTTGAAGATAATGAACATAAAGATGCTCACCAAATTCAGGAGAACAATGCATGAACACAAGGAAAACTTCAACAATGCATTATAATACATAAAGAAGAACCAGAGCTGAAGAATACAAGAACTGAAAATAAACTAGGGAGAATCAAAGGTAGATTAGATGATACAGAAGAGTGAATAAGCCATCTGGAAGATAGGGTAGTGCAAATCACCTAAGCTAAACAGAAAAAAAGAAAAAAGTAATTTTTAAAATGAGGGTACTTTAAGGGACTTCTAGAACAATATCAAATGTATTAACATTTGTATTATAGGGGTCCCAGAAGGAGAAGAAAGAAAGGGATAGAAAATATATGTCATGAAGTTATAGCTGACAATTTCCCTAACCTGGAGAAAGAAACAGATATCCCTGTCCAGGAAGCAAAGGGAATCCAAAACAACATGAACTCAAAGAGATCCAAGCCAAGTCATATCATAATTAAAATGGCAAAAGTTAAAGAGAATTCTAAAGGCAACAAGAGAAAAACAACTAGTCACATACAAGGGAATCCCCATACAGCTATCAGCTGATATTTCATCAGAAACTTTGCAGGCCAGAAGAATGTGGCATAATATAATTAAAGTGCTGAATGGAAAAAAGATTACAAACAACAATACTGCAATCATCAAGGTTATCATTCAGAATTAAAGGAGAGATAAAGAGTTTACTGACAAGAAAATACTAAAAGAATTTATCACCACTAACCTAGCCTTAGAAAAAATGTAAAAGGACTTTCTTTGGGCAGAGGAGAAAAAGCCATAGTAGAAATAAGAAAATATATGAAAGAAAAATTCTCACTGACAAAGGCAAACCTATAATGAAAGCAGTGAACCAGACATTTAAAAGCTAGTATGAGTGATAAAGGCAAAAATCGTAAAATCCACTATAACTACAATAAGTAGTTAAGGGATACACAAAGTAAAAAGATGTAAAATATGATGTCAAAAACATAAAATGTCTAGTGGTGTTAAAAATGCAGTGCTTTTAGAATTCATTCAAACATAAGCAACTGACAGCTCAACAATATGGCATATGTATGTCTATATTTATACAAATCTCTTGGTAATGACAAAATGAAAAATAGATTCACAAAAAAACAAAGAGAAACTAATCCTAAAACAACACTACAAACATATCAAACCTCAAGAGAAGAGGAGGACAAGAATCAAGATGGCAGAGAGGGAACTCACCTCCCTCCATGAACACATCAAAAATGTTTCCTATATGTGGAACAATTCTCACTGAAAATTACCTAGAGACTAATGAAAAGACTCCTGTACAGCCAAGGCTGTAAGAAATATCCACACAGAATCAGGTAGGAAGGGAAGAGAAATGACCAGGTTGGGACTTGTTCCCCTTGGAGGGGACTCAGAGGAAAGGAGAGGTTTCACAGGTGGAGACCTTCCCAACAAAGGGAAGGTAAGCCTCCTTGGCTGCTTGGAGGGCTGGTGGGACTAACAGGAGGGCTATGAAAAGCCCAGACTCTGCTTCTGAAGAGTGTATAAATAGCCGCTTCCTCCCAAAGCAAGGCAGAGGGTGGACTGAAATCACATAGGTGGCTGACTGGTTTCCTGCAACCATGCCAGTGTGCACCACAGCCTGAGCCAACCAAATGGACAAACATCACTTGCCTCACATCCCAGCCCTACACTAGAGGCAAGGGCTGCCATGACCAAGAAAAAAGCTCAACCGTGAGATACTGTGGGGGCTC
>NC_045732.1:7368297-7384683 GCF_009834535.1 Camelus ferus
TTATGGCTCCACTTTCTAAGTAATGTCCTGAATCCCTAGGTGCTTCTCACCACCTCCACCACCACTTTAGTTCAGGCTCCATCATCTTTTGCCCAGATTATTGCAATAGCCTTGGAACTGATTTCCCTGCTTCCACTTGTGTCCCATAATTCATTCCACTCCCAGAAGCCAGAAGTATCTTTTTAATATAAAACATATAATATTGTCTATCCCATTACCCTGTTGCATTTTCTTCAGGCAACTAACAACTATCAGAAAATATCTTGAGTGTCTACTAGTGTATCTTGTATGTCTCCCCATTAAAATCCAAGTTCCATAGAAAAAGGACTTGGTCTGCCACTTTCACTACTGTATCAGCAACACACAGAAGAGTGCCTGGCATTCAGAAAATGTTCCATACATATCCGTAGGTGGGTGTGTATAGCTCAGTGGTAGAATGCATGATTAGCATGCACAAGGTCCTGGGTTCAATCCCCAGTACCGCCAGTCAAAAAAAAAAAAAAAGAAGTATTTGCAGAATGAATAAATGATTGGGCTATAAACTTGCAGTGAGCACTTATCTGACAAAACTTTGCTAGGTGCTATGTGTGATGGAGACAAAGAAGACATGGTCCCTGACCTGGAGGAGCTCATAGGAGGGACATAGACATTAGATAATTACAACAGAATGGTGTGAATGCAACAATAAAAGTATAAATCACTGGAAGAATATAAGAGGGGTCACCTGACTGTCTTTGGGTGAGATGCAGAAAGCTACAAAGAAGAGAATAATTTTGATCTAGAACTTGAAGAATGAGCACATTTTCCAGTCTGAGAAAATGTATAATGGGCATGACGGGCAAAGAGAACAGCACAGGCAAAGAACAGAATCTTAAAGATAGTATATGAGGCACAAGAATGCTGAATATGTTCAGGAAGCAGTAAGTAGTCTGGTGGGTTAATTAAAGGATAGGAAAGGAAGCTTGAAGAGGGCTGGTGGGCTGCAGTCAAGATTATAAAGGGTCTTACATGCCTTATTAAGAAGTTTAGAAGTTATGGTTACCAGGGAGGAAAGGGGGTGGGAAGGGATAAATTGGGAGATCGGGATTTGCAGATACTAACTACTACATATAAAATAGATAAAGCAACAAGGTCCTACTGTATTGCACAGGGAACTATATCCAATACCTTGTAATGGCCTATAATGAAAAAGAATATGAAAAGGTATATATATATATATCTGTGTGTGTAAAATCGACTCACTATGCTGTACACCAAAAATTAATACAACATTGTAAATCGACTATACTTCAGTAAAAAAGAAGTTTGGTATTAATTCTTTTAGACAGTGGGGAGTCAACTGCAAGCAAGGAGTAAAAGGGATTAATACATTCAACAAATATCTATTGAGTGTCCGATCAGATTTGTTTTTTAGGAAGATATCCCATGCAACAGGGACAAGATTGCACTGAAGTGGGTAAGAAACTGGTGGCAAGCAGAACAATTGGAAAGCTGCTACCAATTCAGCTGGGAGATATTTTTGAACACCATAGGTTCCCAGCCCCACATCAGAACTCCCAGAATGTAAATCAAAATCCCATCTTTTTGTTTTTGTTTTACTTTGAAAGCAATACATGTTCATGGGGAAAAAATACTCAAACCTGTACAGAAGGGTATGAGTTAAAAGCATGTCTCTCTTCCCACCTCCTGCACCAACAACTACAACCACTCCCCCATTGCTTCCCACCATCCTGACCCCAACTAGGTCTCTCTGCTCCAGAATACCCAAGGGTGAGGATCACTGCACTACTAAGCTCCATCACCTAGACAGCTTTTCCAAAATTTCACAGAAATTAAAAATTGCCTGGGTTACTGTTTAAACATTTTTAAAAGAGAGCTCAGGAGGCTCTTCCCCTCCAGAGTCTGATTCAGTGGGTCTTAGTGGGGTCTGGGAAACAATTACCCCAAATGAGTCTCACAGACAATCTGGGACACCTGTTATGAGCCTAATATAGACCAGCATGTCCCAAACTTTAAGATTTAAGATCCTGAAGATCTTGTTTAAAATGTTGATTCTGATTCAGTAGGTGTGGGGTGGGACCCAAGAGTCTACACTTTTAACAAGCTCCCATGTGATGCCAATTAGCTGGCACAAGGACCATACTTTGCTAAGCACTGGTTATCAACCCTAGGTGCCTAGTCAAACCACCTTGGGGAGCTTTTAAAATTCTCATTAACCAATCCTTTTTCAGCCCTTCAAAAAATAGAAAAGGAGATAACACTTCCTAACTGATTCTATGAGGCCAACATTACCCTGATACTAAACCCAGATAGAAACACTACAGGAAAAGAAAAGTATAAGCCAGTATCATTTATGAATATTTATGCAAAAATTCTCAACAAAATACAAGCAAACCAAATTCAACAGCATATTAAAAGGATTACACAACATGACCAGATAGGTTTTATTCCTGAAATACAAGGATGTCTACATACACACACACAAAAATCAATCAATGCAATGCAGCACATTAATAGGATGAAGAAATAAATACATGATCATCTCAACCAATGCAAAAAAAAAATTGACAAAATTCAACATCCTTTCATGGTAAAAATATTCAATGAACTAGGAGTAGAAAAAAACTTCCTTGGCATGATTAAGGGCATATATAACAAGCCCACAGCTAACATCACACTCAATGGTGAAACACTGAAAGCTTTTCCTCTAAGATCAGGAACCAGGAACCAGGAGATCTGCTTTCACCACTTCCATTCAACATATACTGGAAGTTCTAGTCAGAGCAACAAGGGAATAAAAAGAAAGTAAAATCATCCAAATTGGAAAAGAAGTAAAATTATCTTTGTTCACAGATGACATGATCTTATATCTAGAAAATCCTAAAAATTCCACACAAGAAAATATTAGCTCTAATAAACAAATTCATCAAAGTTGCAGGACACAAAACTTACACTCACAAATCACTTACATTTCTAAAAACTAATGATGAACAAAACAAAAAGGAAATTAAGAATTCCATTTACAATAGCATCAAAAAGAATAAAATACTTAGAAATAAGCCTGATCAAGGAGGTAAAAGATTTCTATACTGAAAACTATAAAAAAAAAAAACTGCTGAAAAAATTACAGAAGACCAGTAAGTGGAAAGATATACTGTGTTCATGGAATGAAAGACTTAATACTGCTAACATGACAATACTATCCAAAGCAACGTACAGATTCAATGCAAGCCCTATCAAAATCCCAGCAGAATTTTTTGCAGAAACAGAAAAAAACAATCCTAAATCCATAAGGATCTGAATGGCCTCAGTTTGGACCCCCAAATGGCCAAAGCAATCTTGAAAAAGAACAAAGATGGAGGACTCAATTCCTAGTTTCAAAACTTATTTCAAAGGTATACTAATCAAAATCATGTGGTACTGGCATAAGGGCAGACATATAGACCACTGGAATACAATAGAGATCCCAGAAATAAACCTCTGCATATATAGTCAATAGATTTTCAATAGAAATACCAAGACCATTCAATGGGGAAAGAACAATCTTTTCAACAAGTGGTCTTGGGTAAACTGGATATCCACATACAAAAAAATGAAGATGGACCTTTACCTTATATAATATATAAAAATTAAATAAAAATGGATCAAAGACCTAAATAAGAACTTAAACAGTAAAATTACTGGAAGAAGAGATAGGGAGAAATCATTACGATATTGGTTTTGGAAATGATTTCCTGGATATGACACTGAAAGTACAGGAACAAGAGAAAAAATAGATAAAACAGATTTCATCAAAATCTAAAGCTTTTGTACACTAAAAGACACTAACAAGAGATTGAAAAGGCAAAGCACATAATGAAAGAAACTATCTGTAAGTTATATATCTGATAAGTGATTAATATTCAGAATAAAGAGCTCCTACTACTTAACAACAACCAAGAAAAAAAAATCCCACAAAGATCCAATTCAAAAAATGGGCACAGGAATTGAATAGATATTTCTCCAAAAATGATATAGAAATAGCCAATAACCATAAGAAAAGACTCTGAATATCACTAGCCATTTAGGGAAATACAAATCAAAACCATGAGATACCACCGGACACCCAATTAATATGGCTACTAGAAGAAATTGGAACCCTTGTGTATTGCTGGCTGGACAATTGAATGGTGCAGACACTATAGAAAACGGTATGGTTGTTCTTCAAAAAACTAAACATAGAATTACCATATGTTCCAGCAATTTCACTCTGGGTTTCTATTTATAAGAATTGAAAGCAGGGATTTAAGCAGATAATTGTACATCAGTTTTCATAGCAGCATTATTCACAACAGCCAAAAGGCAGAAAATAGCCAAATGTCCATCAGCAGATGAATATACATACAAAATGTGGTAATACATACAATGAAATATTATTCAACTTTAAAAAGGAATGAATCCAAAAATAGGCAGAAGACCTACACAAGCAATTCTCCAATAAAGACATACAAATGGCCAACAGGCACATGAAAAAAATGCTGAATATCACTAATTATCAGAGAAATGCAAATCAAAACTACAATGAGGTATCACTTCATTCCAGTCAGAATGTCCACCATTTAAAAGTCCACAAACATTAAATGCTGGAGAGGGTGTGGAGAAAAGGGAACCCTCCTACACTGTGGCTGGAAATGTAGTTTGGTGTAGCCACTGTGGAAAACAGTATGGGGATTCCTCAAAAGACTAAAAATAGACTTACCATATGACCCAATAATCCCACTCCTGGGCATATATCCAGAAGGAACCCTAATTTAAAAAGACACCTGCACCTCAATGTTCATAGAAGCACTATTTACAATAGCCAAAACATGGAAACAACCTAAATGTCCATTGACAGATGACTGGATAAAGAAGTGGTGGTATATTTATACAATGGAATACTACTCAGCCATAAAAAAAGAATGAAACATGGATGGACCTGGAGATCATCATTCTAAGTCAAGTAAGCAAGAAAGAGAAAGAAAAACAAGAAAAATACCATATGATATCACTTATATGTGGATCTAAAAAAAAAGACACAAATGAACTTATTTACAAAACATAAACAGACTCACAGACATAGAAAACAAACTTATAGTTATGGGGGGTTAAGGGTGTGATAAGGATTAAATTGGGAGTTCGAGATTTGCAGATACTAACTACTATATATACAATAGATAAACAACAAGTTTCTACTGTATAGCATGGGGAACTATATTCAATATCTTGTAGTAACCTATAAGCAAAATAATTTGAAAATGAATATATGTATGTATATGTATGACTTAAATATTATTCCCAGAAACTGTATCCCAGAAATTGACACAACATTGTAAAGTGACTATACGTCAATAAAAAAGGAATGAAATTCTGATACATGCTACAATGTGGATGAACCTTGAAAATATTATGGTAAGTGAAATAAGCTTGACACAAATGGACAAATACTGTATAATCCCACTTTATATCAGATACCTAGAACAGGCAAATTCATAGAGGCAAAAAGTAGTGTAGTGATTTCCAGGGGCTGAGGGGACAGGAAAACAGGGAGCTATTATTTAATGGGTACACAGTTTGTTTGAGATAATGAAAAGTTCCAGAAGTGTAGAGTTGTGTGACATTCTGAATGTACTAAGTGCCACTGAGTTGTATCCTTAAATATGGTGAAAATGATAAATATTATGTTATGCATATTTTATCAAAATAAAGAAAAAATTCTCAGTGCCAGACACCCATCACAGAGCAATTACATCAGCATCTCTGGGAGTGGCCTAGGCATCAGCATCTTTAAAGTACCTCAGGTATTTCCAATGTTCACCCAAGATTAAGAACCATATATCTGGACTTTTCCCCTTCTTGAAATATGTGGAATTATCATCTGCAGATCACTGATGATGGACATCCAACTGTGCTTTTCCCAACCTAAGTGAGATCATTAGCTCTACCCACTTTCCAGGTTGTCTCTGAATACTCATTTCTAGAGTAACTTGAATTAGCAAGCTACTAGGATGCTATTACTATAATTGTACAATATAAAAATCTATGTTTAAGACTCACAGATATAGTAAGCAATCTTATGGTTACTGGAGGGAAAGGGAGAGGAAGGAATAAATTGGGAGTTCGAGATTCGCAAATATTAACTACTATATATAAAGATAGATTTAAAAAACAAATTTCTTCTGTAGAGCACAGGGAACTATATTCAGTATCTTGTAGTAACTTATAAGGAAAAAGAATATGGAAATGAATATATGTATCTATATGCATGACTGAAACATTATGCTGTACATCAGAAATTAACACATTGTAACTGACTATAGTTCAATTTAAAAAAAAAACTTTGTTAATGCTAAAGTATTTACAGATGAAATGATAGTCTGCAAACTTGATTCAAATTAATCCAGGCCCAGGGGGAAAGTATTGGGTGAGGGTTATAGATTAAACAGGCCATATGTTAATCATTGTTGAAGGTGGGTGATTTTCTTTATACTACCCTCTTTACTTTTGTATATACTTAAAGTTTTCCATGTTAAAACTGGAAACAAAATTAATTACATTTACAAAGGAAATCATCTAAAATATTTAGTAATAAGATCTTGGTCCTATAGATATATATAATGGAATATTAAGCAACATTTTTAAATGATAGTAAAAAATCTGTAATGATATGGGAGATGTTTATGATGTGCAATTTACTAAAAAAAGAAAAAAAAAAGCAAGTTATCCAAGTCAGCATATACTGTATGATCCAATTTTTGAGCAGGCTGTAGAATGGAGCATCTGAAGTTTGACAGATCTAGGTTTCTGTCACTTACTGACTGTGTGACCTGGGACAAGGGGTATAATAACAGCATCTACCCCATGAGGTTTTTGTAAAGATTAGATTGAAATAATGTATGTAAAGTACTTAAAAGAGGAGGAGGAGGAACAGCTATACATGGCTAGAGCTATTTAAAAAAGCAAAACATTGGAAAAAATCTTAATATCTAAAATAATGGTAAGATAAGTTATGATAAATTCATTGACTTATTAAATGAATAGCAATTAAGGGCCACTGTGGAAATATAATGCTGATCTAGATATAAATAGAAGGCAACTATGTTGACCACTAAACAAAAAACAGTTGTATCTCAATACACTGACGATGAACTACTGAAAAAAGAAGTAGGGGGCAGGAGGTACAGCTCAGTGGTAGAGCCCATGCTTGGTGTGCATGAGGTCCTGGGTTCAATCCCCAGTGCCTCCATTAAGGGAAGAGGGAAAAAAAAAAGAATGAAGTAAACAAAACAATCGCATTACAATAGCATCAAAAGGAATGAAACACTGAGGAATAAATTTAACCAAGAAGATGAAAGATCCATACACTGAAAATTATAAACATTGATGAAAAAACTGACAAACACAAATAAATGAAAAGATCCTATATTCATGGATTGGAAGAATTAATATTATTAAAATGGCCATACTACCCAAAGCCATAAATAGAATCAATGCAATCTCTATCAAAACTCCAATGGCATTTTAACAAAAATAGACAAAAAAGCCTAAAATTCACATGGAACAACAAAAGACCCCCAATAGCCAAAACAATCCTGAGATAAAAGAAAAAAGCTGGAGGCATCACAATGCCTGACTTCAAACTTTATTACAAAGCTTCAGTAGTCAAAACAGAATTGTACAGGCATAGAAATAGACACAGAGACCAATAAAACCAAACTGAAAGCCCAGAAATAAGGCCATGTATATATATGGCCAACTAATATTTGACAAAGGAGCCAAGAATACTCAATGGGGAAAGCATAGTCTTTTCAAAAGATGGTGCTGAAAAATCTGGATATACAAATGCAATGGAAGGAAATTGGACTCCTATCTTACACCATTCACAAAGATTAACTGAAAATGTACTAACGACTTGAATTTAAGACCCAAAACTATTAAACTACTAGAAGTAAATAGAAGGGAAAAAGCTCCTTGACATTGGTATTAGAAATAATTTTTGGATATGACAATAGAAGTGAAAGCAACAAAAGTACAAGAGACAAATGTGACTGAATCAAACTAAAAAGGTTTTGCACAGCAAAGGAAATAATCAAGAGTGAAGAGACAACCTACAGAACTGGAGAAAATACCTGCAAACTATACATCTGCTAAATTAATATACAAAAAATATAGTGAATTCAAGCAACTCAATAGACAAAAAAAGTAACCTGCTTAAAAATTAGCAAGGGACCAGAAAAGATATTTTCACAAAGAAAAAGATATGTAAATGCCAAACATGTTAATGAAAAAAGTTTAATATTACTAATCATCATGGAATGCAATAAAACCCCAATACAGCATCACCTTATACCTGTTAGAATGACTACTATCAAAAAGACAAAATATAACAAGTGTTGGAGAGGATATGGAGAAAAAGGAATCACCTGTGCACTGTTAGTAGGAATGTAAATTGATACACAGCCACTAAGGAAAACAGCACTGAGGTTCCTCAAAAAATTAAAAATAGAACTGCCACCCAATCCAGTGTTCACTGCATTCACAATAGCCAAGACACAGAAACAACTAAATATTGCCTGGATAAAGCTAATGTAATATTAATCAGCCATAAAAAGAATGAAATGCCTCCTTTTGCAACAATATGGGTGGACCTTGAAGGCATTACGCTAAGTGAAATAAATCAGAGGGAGAAAGACAAATACTGTATATTCTCACTTATACATGGAATCTAAAAAGGCTGAACTCAGCAATAGAGAGTAGGGGCAAAAGATCAAGATGGCTGAGTTCACTTCCCCTCACAAACACATCAAAAATAAAACTACCTGTAAAACTGACTAGGGTACTGGCAAAATGGCTCTTCTACAACCAAGACTGTAAAGGAAGATCCACACAGAGTCGAGGAGGAAGGGAGGAAAAGTTATCTGCTCAGGACATGCACCCCTGATGGAAGACCTACAAGAGGAAAGGGATATCCTGGACCATGGGATCCTCCCTGGGGAATGAACTTTGCGACAAATACTAGGCACCTCAGCCCTGGCATCCAACACAAGGAAGATAAGCCCCCTTAGCTGGTTTGAAAAAGTGAGGCTTACCAAAGGGCTGTAAGAAACCGAGACTCCACTCTTGAAGAACATGAGCACAGCACAGAAGCAGCAGATTGACAACTGCATGGGGCTCTGGCCAGCTTACTAGGATTGCCCCACTGCACCCCTCAGCTTGCACTGGGATCCTGCTCCAGCCCCTCTTGCTCTGGTGCTGCTGCCCACTAAGGCAGAAGCTGCCATTGCCAATGAGTGTGCACACAGCGGGAACGGAGCCAGCTCAGACCCCAGCCTTGCCTCTAACCAGGACAGAGGCAGCCACTGTCAGCATAAGTGTCCCTGCTCACATTTGGGAGGAGCAAACCTCACTCCAGGGCAGGTACTGCCCTGTCCAGCAGGAGTGAAACCAGCTCATTACTGTGGCACCAACACCTCTGGCCCTAACCACATCTCTAACCAAGGTGTACACACAAGGGGAAAAGCGAAATCAGCACAGAAGTGCAGCCCCAAACCTTCAAGCCCCAACCAGGACCCCAATCACACCTGAGAGAAACTCAACTCCCTCAGGGCTCCTGTTACAGCCTCTCAGGCCCTGCCACTGTACCAAATAGGGCAATAATGGCTACTGAGAATGGAAGAGGCCTCAGTTTGCACCTAGCTCTGGCTCTGTCTCTGACTTCCAAATCCATCCCTACCTCCCACCAAGATGGTGGCTGCCAGCATACCCTAGGAAAAGATGCAACCCATGCCCACTTAAGATCCAACTCTCCCACCAAAGCCACTGGACACACACAGACTGCATAGGGACATTCCTACACAAGAACAACCTTCAAGGCTAAGATGGGTAACTGTTTCACCTAATATCATAAAGACAAAGAAAGCCAAACAAAATGAGAAGGCAGAGGGATATGTTTCAAAAGAAAGAACAAGGAAAAATCTTGAAAAAAAAAACTGTAATGAAACAGAGATAAATAATCCACCTGATAAAGAGTTCAAAGCAATAGTAATAACAATGGTAACTGAGCTAGGAAAAGAACAGATGAAGACAGAGATTTTTAACAAAGAACTAGAAAATATAAAAAAGAACCAGTCATGGCTGAAGAACAAAATAACTGCAATGAAAAATACACTAGAAGGAAATAACAGCAGATTAGGTGATACAGGACAATGCAAAGTGATCTGGAAGACAGAATAGTGGAAATCACCCAATCAAAACAGCAAAAAGAAAAATAAATTTTTGAAAAATGATACTTTAAGGGAACTCTGGGACAACAACAACCATATTAACATTCATATTATAGGGGTCAGAGGAGGAGAAGAGAGAAAGGGGTAGAAAATGTACTTAATGAAATTATAGCTGGACACTTCGCAAACATGAAAAAGGAAACAGACCTCTAGGTACAGGAAGCACAAAGGCTCCCAAACAAAATAAATCAAAACAAATCCACACCATGACATATCATAATTTAAATGGCAAAAGATAAAGATAAAGAGAGAAATTTAAAGGCAGCAACAGGAAAAAAGGGTCACATACAAAGGAACCCCCATATGACTATCGGCTGAATTTTCTGCAGAAACTTCAAAGGCCAGAAGGGAGTACATGATATATTTAAAGAGCTGAAGACGAAAAACCTACAACCTGGGATAGTCTACGCAGCAAGGATATCATTCAGAATTGAAGGAGAGATAAAGAGCTTCTCAGAACAGCAAGAACAAAAAGAGTCATCAATATTAAACCACCATACAAGAAGTGTTAAAGGGTCTTCTTTAAGTGAAAAAGAAATGGCTATGAGAAATAAATTATACAGAAGGAAAAAACCTGCAGTCAAAAGCAAATATATAGTAAAGGCTGTGGATTAACCACTTAAATAAGCTAGTACAAAGGTTAAAATACAAAAATTGTAAAATCAATTACAACTACAATAAAAGTTAAGGGATAGAAGGAAAGAAATAATAAAGAGCAGGGAGGAAATAAATAAAATAGAGAGCAGGCCAAGATGGCAGAGTAGAGAGACTCACAGCTCGCCCTCTCCAACAAATACCAAAAATTACATCTACAAACCAATTGAATTGCCCAGAACAACTTCTGAACTCTGGCAGAGTGTCTCTCACTTTGAAATACAGGAGAATTCTCAAAAAATCTGGTAAGAGAAAAAAACAAAAAAAAAGAAAAAAGAAAAAATTGGTGTAGGACCAGTCCTTGAGGGAGGGAGAGGCAAAGAAAGGCACTTTCACACCTGGACACCCCCTCTCCAGCTGGGAGGTCAGTGGGGACAGAAATGGAGCTTCTGAGGCTCAGATGAGAAATTGGCAGCCACTTGGTAGACAGAACTAAGATAAACTGGCACAGAGGGTCCCTGCCATCCCTAGCCCTAGGCACAAGCTGTCAGGGACAAACCATGACTGGCTGCTAGAGATCGGTGATCAGCCCAGGGAGAGGGCTGGGGCCCACTGCATGGAGGCAGCATCAGGGGACTGGAGGGTGGTCTGAGCTCTGGCTGGGGAGGTGTGTGGAGCAGAACAGCCTAGGACCCCCACAAAAAAGCACCACTAGTGGTGTGTATGTGGGAGAGGGGTGCAACGCAGCCCCGCCATAGCCCGTGTCACTGCTTGGTTCCACTGTTTGAGTGTTCCCGTGAGAAGAGAGGTGGGGCTGGGTCATAGCCATCCTTGCTGCACAGAGGCAGAGCTGAAAGCTGAATTCATAGCCAGCATTCCTGCAACTTCACAGGCAGGACTGAGATTTGTTTACAGCCCCAGGCAGAGAGGGTGGATTTGCCCTCTGTGGACCCTTTGTGGACCTGCACCTTTGGGGTGGATGACTGGATTTCTGGTGCACAGCAGGGAGCGAGTACAGGTATTTACAACAGGTCAGCGAACCATACCATACAGTACATGGAAACAGGGCTGAGGTCTGTGCTGACTCTGTGGTGCACCACAAATTGAAGTGTCTGACTGCACACTCACTACAGCGGGCCCTAGCACCTGACATTGGCGGATCTGCCCTGGTGGTTCCTAGGGTCCAGAACCGGGGGGACACCATAGTGGGTGACTGACATTCCTGCAGCTAAGGTGGGGACGAAGGCAGTGTCAACAAAGAGTACTTTGTAAGCCCGCAAAACAAGTGACAGACAACACCACAGACAGCACTTTCCAGTGGACATCTGTAAAGGTACACTCAGTGACCCTCTTCCCAGCTGAAGTGCTCCAACCCTGCCTACCACACACCACACCTCAGAAATTGGTCTAGAAGCTTCTATTCCAGTAACAAGGGAGCAGATCAGGCCCCTGTCAAGCCGGTGACAACTTCAGCAACAACAATCCGGGCAGACTGTGATCACCACAACACCAACCACACCCCCAATCAAAGGGATAACAGCCAACACACACAGAAGAAAGACATGGCAACCATCCATACTAAGAACAGCCCTCATGACAAAACTGTTAGATGCACACAGTCTACACAGGAATGCTCCTGCTTTAAATAAAAACAAAAAATAAAACAGCCTTTCAAGACTACAGTAGATAACTGATACTCCTAAATCCATACAGCCAGAGAGATGTGGGAAAGATGAAGAAGCAGAGGAACCACTCTCAATTAAAAGAACAAGAGAAGTCCCCTGAAAGAATGAACAATGAGATAGACCTTGACAAACTACTAGATCATGACTTCAAAAAGGGGATGATAAAAGCACTGAAGGAAATAAGAGAGACTATGAATAGAAAGAAAATACTGTAAAAGGGAAATAGAAAGTATAAAGAGAAGCCAATTAAAAACAGAAAACTCAATTGCTGAGATAAGAGCCAAGCTAAAGGCAGTCAAAAGCAGACCAGATAATGCAGAGGAACAAATAAGTGACTTAAAAGACAGGATAAAAGAAGTAACCCAATCAGAACAACAGACAGAAAAGCAAGTAAAAACCAATGAAAGCAATATAAGGGACCTATGGGATAATATAAAGTGTGCCAACCTATACATAATAGGGGTCCCAGAATGAGAAGAAAGAGAAATAAATGGGGATTGAAAAGGTATTTGAAGAAATCATCACTAAAAACTTTCCAAACCTAAAGAAGGAAATAGGTACCCAAGTACAGGAAGCACAGAGGGTGCCCCCTGCCAAAAAAAAAAAAAAAAAAAAAAAAAAAAAAAAAAAACCCTAACAGACATAACAGACATACACCAAGACATATTATCATTAAGATGACCAAAGTTAAAGAAAGGATTCTAAAGGCAGCAAGAGAAAAACAAAGAGTTAGTTACAAGGGAACCCCCATAAGGCTTTCAGCTGATTTCTCTACACAAACACTGCTGGCCAGAAGGGAGTGGCAAGATATATTCAATGTCCTGAATGAGAAAAAGCTGCAGCCTAGGATACTCTATACAGCAAGACTATTCTTTAGAGTAGAAGGAGAGAGAAAGAATTTCACACACAAGCAAAAACTAAAAAGGTTCAGCAATACTAAACCTATGCTAAAAGATATATTGAAAGGTCTACTCTAAATAGAAAAGAAGCAGGAAGCTACAGAAATAAGAAAACCATAACTGGAAATATGATAACTACATTAAGTTGCAAGAGAATAATCACAAAGATGTTTAAAAAAAGGACATCAAAACCATAAAAGGTGGGAGATGGGAGCAAGAAAATACAGATTTTTTTTTTTATTCCTCTTCTTTTTCTTTCTTTTTTTTCTTCATTCTTTTTACTATGTGTTTGAGTCTACATGACTACCAGTCTAAAGCAGATATAGTAAGGGGTTAACATACTTGAAAAACAAGGTAACCAAAAATCAAAAGCACACAATAGAGTCATAAAAAACAAAAAGAAACCAAGCTAATACAAAAGAAAATTATCAAACCAGAAAAATACCATATGATATCACTTACACATGGAATCAAAAAAAAAAAAAAAAAGACAAATGAATTTATTTACAAAACAGAAACAGACTCATGGACATAGAAAACAAACATAGTTACCAGGGGTGGGGAAGGGGATGGGAATGGATAAATTGGGAGTTCAACATTTTCAGATACTAATATACATAAAATAGATAAACAACAAGTTTATACTGTGTAGTACAGGGAACTATATTCAATATCTTGTAGTAACCTATGGTGAAAAAAGAATATGAAAACGAGTATTTGCATGTTCCTATATGACTGAAGTATTATGCTGTACATCAGAAATTGATACAACATTGTAAACTGACTATACTTCAATTTAAAATAAATGGGCAAAGGACCTAAATAGACATTTTTCTGAAGAGGACATACAGATGGCCAATAGGCACATCAAAAGATACCCAGCATCATTAAGAATCAGGGAAATGCAAATCAAAACCACAATGAGATACCACCTCACACCTGTCAGAATGGCTATTTTCAAAAACACAACAAATAACAGATATTGGCAAGAATGTGGAGAAAAGGGAACCCTAGTACACTGTTGATGGAACTATACATTGGTACAGTCACTGTGAAAAACAGTATGGAGGTTCCTCAAAAATCTAAAAATACCATATAATACAGCAATTCCACTCCCAGGTATATATCCAAAAAACTGAAAATGTAATTTTGAAAAGATACAAGCACCCCAATGTTAATGGCAGCATTATTTACAATTGCCAAGATATGGAAGCAACCTAAGTGTCTATCAACAAACAAATAGATAAATAAGATGTGGTACACACACACACACACACACACACACACACACACACACACACAATGGAACATTACTCAGCCATAAAAAAGAATAAAACTTCGCCATTTGCAAGAACATGGATGGACCTGGAGGGTATTATGCTTAGTGAAGTAAGTCTGATAAAGACAAATACTGACTGGATAAAGAAGATGTAGTATATCTATACAATGGAATGCTATTCAGCCATAAAAACCACCATTTGCAGCAACATGGATGTTCCTGGAGAATGTCATTCTAAGTGAAGTAAGCCAGAAAGAGAAAGAAAAATACTATATGACATCACTCATATGTGGAATCCAAAAAAAAAAAAAAACATAAATACAAAACAGAAACAGACTCATAGACATAGAATACAAACTCATGGTTGCCAAGGGGGAGGTGGGTGGGAAGGGACAGACTGTGATTTCAAAATGTAGAATAGATAAACAAGATTATACTGTATAGCACAGGGAAATATATACAAGTACTCGTGGTAGCTCACAGCGAAAAAAAATGTGACAATGAATATATGTATGTTCATGTATAACTGAAAAATTGTGCTCTACACTGGGATATGACACAACATTGTAAAAGGACTATAACTCAATAAAAAATGTTAAAAAAACAACAACAACAACAACAAAGACAAATACTGTGTTTTCACTTATGTGTGGAATCTAAAAAATAAAACAAATAAATGAATATAACAAAACAGACACACACTCACAGATCTAGAAAACAAGCTAGTAGTCACCAAGTAGGTTTAGGTGTGAGGGGAGGAACAAGAGAGGCAAAGGGGATTAAAAGGTACAAACTACTAGGTATTAAAAAAAGTATCAGAATATGAATTCACCTGTTACTGACTTACTACATATAGCTGGATGTATCACTTTTTAAAAAGGAATAGAGAGTAGATTGGAGGTCACCAGGGGTTGGGAGTTGGGAGAAGTGAGGACTGGTTGGTCAAATACTACAAACTTCTAGATAGAAGATGAATAAATTATGGGGATCAAATATACAGTATGGTGACTATAAGTAACAGTACTGTATTATGTACTTGAAAGCTAAGAGAATAGATCTTAAATGTTATCACCATACACCAAAACATAAAATATGTGAGAAGATGGAGGTGTTAACTAACCTTATCATGGTAATAATTTCACAATATATACATGTATCAAACCATCACATTGTACATCTTAACCATACATATGTGTCAATAACCATACATATGTGTCAGTGATATCCCAATAAATCTGGGGGTAAAGACATAAGTGGACCCTGCCCTCATGTAACTTATAGTCTAGAAAAGAAGGCAAATAAATAAACAAGTAACAACATTAAAGTAAGGAGGCATTATAGTGTTCATAAAGAAATGTTAAAGTATTCACCATTTAAAGACATTGCATTAGTTCCTAATGCCACTGGAACAAATGACCCCAAAGTCAGTATTTTCAAATGACACAAATTTATTCTCTTACAGTTCTAGAAGTCAGAAATTCAAGAATTCAGTCCTTCCCTTTTCCAGCTACTAAAGGCTGTGCACATTCCTTGGCTCCTGGATGCATTTCTGGACCACTCGTTCCCTTCACATGTCACTTTCTCTCCCTCTCTCACCCTCCTGCCTCCCCCTCTTATAAGGATCCTTG
>NC_045732.1:7384783-7433451 GCF_009834535.1 Camelus ferus
GTTAGCACATACATATTAAAATATGAAACTGGGTGGGTAGGGGGGGAATTTCTATAAAACTCTATAGAGAGTAATAATTACACACATGTATTTGAAGTAAAGATTCACCATTTTGATAGCCTGCCTAGAAAAATGACAGTTTCCTAGAAGATGGACTTGAACAGGCAAGCATGAAATCACAAGCAGGTGAGGTAGGAAAATGATGAAGAAAACAAAGCCTAAGACAGAGAATTAAGATATGGTTCCAGCTGCCAACTGTTCCTGTGTGCTAAATATGAAAAGGAGCACAGCCGCCAAATGTTTCAAGTCTGCAGACTCCAGTAGGATACTTTATTCATCAATCTATGGCTTTGAGGGCTTGTCTTAGAAGCTTTCACACCACTGCCTCTGAGCCAGATATAGAACCAGTGTCAAATGCCTTTAACTTTAGCAAAATTGATTCCTGAAATGATCCTTATAGAAGGAGAAAAAGGCACCAAATAAGTTGAAAACCAAATCTAAAAATATTCAAGTCAGGGAGACAAAACTCTTGATAGGAAGCATTCCAAGACAGAAGAGTAGTGTTTATTACAACTGAAATATAAAAACATTTGCTTTTGTTTGAATTGTCACTCTTCCCTACAGATCAGCAATCATTTTGCATGTGTGCAGGCATGTGCAATTTTTGGAGGAATTTATGTTGAAATTATATCTACTTTAAATCTGCAGATCTCTAAGAGGAGACTCAGTGTTCAGCAGCTAAATCAAAGACCAACTATGCCTTTCAGTTCTCAAAAGGAAAATCCCCTATCACTGAAAGAGCTGTGCCAATTGCCTGCTTTCCTATATATGCTCTGTGTCCAATCCCAGGCCCAAAAGCACAAGGCAAAGGAGTAGTGGTGAGTCTCAACTGAGACAGCATTCTGACCTCTAAGAAGTCAGGAACTGTACCAGACACAGTGCCTGATGGGTGAGGAATTTCTTGAGCAAAGGGTACAATTGTACCATATAGGCTCAAAGAAAATTCTAAAAGAGAAGTGCCACAATCACATCTCAGGAGTTCTGGAGGGATGGTACAGCTGAGGACTAATAAAGGAGAAAATGAGACGCTGACTGCAAAGTAAGAAGATCTGGATTTAAGTCTCAGCTCCATCCCTGGGTAACTTTGTGTATTTTAGTCATTTGGCTTCTTTTATCTGTACAACAGGGTTAATGAGAACAACTCTACCCATTTCAAAGAACTGGTATGAGATGCAAACATGATGATAAAAGTGATGCATATGATTTACTTTGAAATAATGAAGTCCTATATAAATGTACAACATTTGCTTATCTACCCCTCTATTCCACTCATTACAGTCTCTGAGATTATTTTTTTTCTTCTCTATCTTGGCACAGCCACACTCCTGCATTATAGCTGAGATCAGACCTCAGACCTGTACCTGCCTGGGATTTCCTAGATGTCAGCAGAAGAGCTGGGAGAGGCCCAAATCTCCACCTTGTTAGAAACAGAGGATGCTGTAAATAAGTGATCTTTATCTTCATCAGGTCTAGGTGCTAGGTGAGGTTTCACAGAGGATACAAGCAACCTGAGGTGAGTGCAAAGGGAAGAGTACCCACATTCCTATTTTTGTCCTTTTCATATGTGAAATTTTTCCTAATTTTTTTGGACATAGTAGGCTAAGGGAAGCAACAAGATACTACATAAAGAGTAATGATCCAGTGATAACTAAATGCAATTCATAATCCTGGACTAGGTCCTAGACCAGAAAACACATAGCCATAAAGGATGTTATTAGAACAAATGGAGAAATTTCAATATGGACTTTATATTAGAGCACAGTGTTATATCAGTGTTAAATATCCTGATTTTAATAGGTATACTGTGGGTATGTAATAAAGGTCCTTGTTATTAGGAAATACACACTGAAGGATTCAAGGGAAAGGGTCGTGACGTATGCAACTTACTCTCAAATGGTTCAGAAAAAAATAATATACAAATAATCAGAGACAGAAGTAGCAACATGTTAGCAATCAGTGAATCTGAGTGAATGATATATGGAAGTACTTTGTACTATTCTGAAACCTCCCTGTAAGTTTGAAAGTAATGTAAAATAAACTATTTTTTTAATAGCCATCACATGACCCTTGAGCAATTCACCTGGCATCTTTCTGTTCAATCTCCTTGGATGGTAAAATGAGGGTAATAATGTTTATATGTCCTACTTCCTTTCCAGAAGTGTTCTAAAACATAATGCATAAAGATAATACCCATGTGGAACACTTCATAAAAACAAAAGCTATAGAGTCAAAAGACAAGATTTAGATCCACTATTTACCCACTTATATGATCAGATTGCATTCACACTATCTTAAGCCTCAATATTCCCATTTGTAAAGTGGGAGCAACAATAGGTACCTCAATGGATCACTGTGGAGGTAAAATTAGACTATGTGTATGTATCGGAGAGCCTTATGCAATTTATAGAGCTTGGAAACATACCAGAAAAGATAAGAACCATGTGTTCCTCTCCAAATGATGCTATAAATTTGGCATAACAGTACCTTGTCAATAACTTCTACCTATACATTAGGTATAATAATACAAAACTATCCAACTTCAAGAAATAAAACTACTTTTATAATATCATGGTCAATAAAATATTAATACAATGATGTTGTATTGATTCAGCATTATGAGATAATAAACCACTAAAGAAAGTTAATTTTCAATTTAAATAAAGCTTACCCCTTGAAGCACTGAGAATTTTTTCTTTTATTTTAACCACCTTAGTAGAACAGTAACACTTAATAATTTCCTACCTTCTTAAATGATTTTGGATAATTCAATTTCATCATCACAACACCATCAGTTAACCTGAGTTTGTCATATACTTATTGAATGTTTAGGTATGTAGAACTACTGCCTCTTACACAAAATGGGCCCAAGGCAAAATGCTTTATGGACTTTATATGTTTTTCAGGTATTTTTAATCTCCTGCCTAACTTCATTTAAATTGTCACTCATTCTTCATATCAAAGTTCTGTTTCTAGACTTCTTCCCACTTCATCTTCACACCCCTAATTTCTGCTTCTAAATTTCTGAGAGGTAGGAAACTACTTCCTCTACCACAGAGTAGAGTACCCATTGAAAACCACTTTAGCTATCTCAGACCTTTTCTATCCAACCTCTAGATTCCCAGTTACATTCTGGATGTTGAGATTAGAAAAATGACTTTCAAATATATACTGTAATGAAGCAATTAGAGCAGTGTTATGCATGATAATTAGTTATTCTAATTAGCAATTGATCCATAGGCTTATAAATAAAAATAAATTAAGCCAGAGAGGCAAAATGATTTGATATACCCTACAGTATTTAAGTCTCAAATAATCAACATTTCCTACAGGCGTATAGCACTTAATAAGAAAATATTTTAACATCTATGATCTCATTTGATTCTCAGAATAATCTTGCGAGGTGAACAGTGCAAGTGTTCTTAACCCTATTTCACATATAAGGAAACTGAGGCCCTAAAAGATGAATTGTACCTAAGATCTGGTTAGTAAAGATTTGGGACTTGAATCCTGGTTCTAGGAATCCCAGGCTAGTGCTCATGTGGCTGGACCACACTGACCCTCATGAATGCACTGGAGTTAAGTACAGTACTCTACAATCCTGGAGGGGAGGAGGTATAGACTGTTTACAAAAAAAAAAAAAAAGAAAAGCCAACCAAAATGGTGATCATCACCAAGCAGACAGAGGATTATAAACTTTGCAGACCAAAATCTCTTCCCTAGGCTTTAGCAATGCCCTGGAATGCCGAGGACAATGTTTAGAACATCATATGACAGATGGATATGATCCAGAAAAAGAGGACAAAAAACTGACCACACAACTGATGTGTTTTAAAATGAGGTGCTAATGGAAAAATTACAATTCTCTTGTATGAAAAGATGAGAGCTGATGGCTGAAAATAGAAATCTTTAGAGTCATACAAGCTAAGGAAATGTTAATACATTTTTTTAGCAAGTCTACAAAACCAAAACATAAGGAGGTATCCTCTTGGAGTTTCAAATAATCACTTTAAGGACACATTAATGAATGTCATATTTTCAAGTGATACATTTAGGGAACTCTTTACTCCAAGGTATGCAGAATGGAATTATAAGGAAAATGATTATGTGATAAAGACATAGAGAATTTAGATTTTTTTTTTTTTAGTATCTAATAACTCTGTGAGTTGATGTCATTCCTCCCATAAACTATCTCTTATTGCCCAAAACAAATGTCTGATGTCCAAAACAAAACCTCTGGCTGAATGGATCATGGGTCCAAATCAAAGTAGCTAATCTAATGCTTTTATGACTTGGTTCATGCAAATATTGTGGATCCTGAAGAAAACTTTAGAAGTATTTATCAAGTTCCTCAAAAACTTAAAAACAGAATTACCATGTAATTCTGAAATCCCACTTTGGGGTATATATTCAAAAGAACTGAAAGTAGAGTCTCAAAGAGATATTTGTATAACCATGTTCATAGCAGTGCTAACAATAGTCAAAAGGTAGAAACAAGCTAAGGAAGTTCAACACCACTAAACTGGCTTTACAAGAAATATTAAAGGGACCCTTTTAAGCTGAAATGCAGAGGTGTTAATTACACAAGAAAATATATGAAAGTATAAATCTCCCTGGTAAAGGTAAAAACAGTGATGGTAGCGGATTAATCAGGTATAAAGCTAGTATGAAGGTAAAAGGACAAAAGTAGTAAAAATAACTATAGGTACAATAAATAGTTAAAGCATACACAAGATAAAAAGATGTAAAAATGTGACCTCAAAAACATAAAATGTTGGGGGGAGCAAAAATGTAGGTTTAGAACATGTTCAAACAATGTTATCAACTTAAAATAGTCTGTTATAAAAACAGACTGCTAAATGTAGGCCTCATGTTAAACACAAGCAAAAACCTGTAGTAGATACAAAATATGAGAAAGGAATCTAAGCATAGCACTAAAAATGTCATCAAACCACAAAGAAAGAGAGCAAGAGAAGAAAAGAAAGGAACTACAAAACAGCTAGGAAAAATAAACAAAATGCATACCTATCAATAATCACTTTAAATGTAAATGGACTAAATCCTTCAATCAAGAGACATAAGAGTGGCTGAATGGATTTAAAAAAAAAAAAACAGAGACACCTATATGCTACTAATAAGAGACTTACTTCAGATGTAAGGACCTACATAGACTGAAGCAAAGGGATGGAAAAAGATATTCCATGCAAATGGAAACCAAAAGAAAGCTGGGGTCACTATACTTACATCAGAAAAATAGACTTCAAAACAAAGATTGTAATAAGAGACAAGGAGGGACACTTCATAGTGATAAAAGGATCAATCCAAGAGGAAGATATAACAATTGTAAATACATATGCACCCAACATAGGAACACATAAATATATAAAACAAATAAGAGCAGACCTAAAGGGAGAAATAGACAGTAACACAATAATAGTAGGGGACTTTAATACTCCACTTACATCAACTGGTAGATCATCCAGACATAAAATCAATAAGGAAACACTGGCCTTAAACATCTAAATATTAATCACATGGACCTAATAGATATGTACAGTGCATTCTATCCAAAAATATCAGAATACACATTCTTTTCAAATGCACCTCCAAGATAGATCACATGCTAAGCCATAAAACAAGTCTCAATAAAATTTTAGAAGAGTGAAATCATACGAAGCATCTTTTTCAACCACAACAGTATGAAACTAGAAATCAACTACAAGAAGACAAATGGAAAAAAAATACAACATGTGGAGCTAAACAAAATGTTACTAAACAACCAATGGGTCAGCAAGGAAATAAAAAAATACCTTGAGAGTAATGAAAATGGAAATACAATATACCAAATTTTGTGGGATGGAACAAAAGCAGTTCTAAGAAAGAAGTTCATAACAATGCATTTCCACCTCAAGAAATAAGAAAAAATCTCAAATACACAGTCTAACTCTACACCATAAGTAATTAGAAAAAGAAGAACAAAGCCCCTCGTTAGTAGAAGTAAGGTAATAACAAAGAATAGAATGGAAATAAATGAAATACAGACTAAAAGGACAACAGAAAATATCAATAAAACTAAGACCTGAAAACATGAACAAAACTGACAAATTTTTGTCTAGACTTACTAAGAAAAAAAGAGGCCCATAAAATCAGACATGAAAGAGGAGACATTAAAACTGATACTGATACAGAGGATCATAAGAGACTACTATGAACAATTATACATCAAAAAATTGGACAACCCAAAGAAAGTGGGCTAAGTTCCTAGACACATATGGCCTCCCAGGATTGAATCTTGAAAAAACAGAAAAATCTAAATAGATTGATTGCTAATAAGGAGATTGAATTAACAATCAAAAACCTTCCAAAAACAACAAAAAAAAGTGCAAGACTAGACAGCTTCAAGTGAATTCTACCAAACATTTAAAGAAAAAAATAAAACCAGTCCTTCTCAAACTCTTCCAAGAAATTGGAGAGAAGAGGACACTTCCAAACTCATTTTATGAGGCCAGCATTACCCTGATAACAAAACCAGACAAGGAGAGCACAGGTGAATTACTGTAAGAAAATTATAAACCAATATCATTGATGAAAATAGGGGCAAAATTCCTCAGCAAAACATTAGAAGACTGAATTCAACAATACATTGCAAGGATCATAAACCATGATCAAGTGGGATTTATTCCAGAGATGTAAGACTGGTTCAACACCTGCAAATCAATGAACCTAATATACAACATTAATAGAATAAGAGATAAAAATCAGAAAAACCTATTGATAGATGCATAATAAAACATTTGACAAAATTTAACACTCTTTCATAATAAATGCTCTTAACAAATTTGGTATAGAAGAAGAACATCTTAACATAATAAAGGCCATATATGAGAAACTTACAGTCAACAACATACTCAATGGTGAAAAGCTGAAAGTATGTCCTCCTCTAGGATCAAGAACAAGGCAAAGATGCCCACTCTCACCACTTTTTTTTAATTCAACATAGTTCTATAAGCTCTATCAATCAGACACAGCAGTCACACAAGATAAAGGAATCCAAATTAACCAAGGAAGAAAAGACCTGTGCTCTGAAAACTATAAGATATTGATGAAAGAAATTAAAGAAGATATGAAGATACAGAAAGACATCCCATGAACATGGATCAGAAGAATTAATACTGTTAATATGTCCATACTACCCAAAACAATCTACAGATTTGATTCAATTCCCATCAAAATACAAATAGCATTTTTCACAGAATGAGAACAAATAATCCTAAAATTTATATGGAACCACAAAAAATCTGAATAGCCAATGTAATCTTGAGAAAAAAAGAACAAAACTGGAGGAATCACACTACCTGAGTTCAAACTATACTACAAATTCATGATAATGAAAACAGTATGGTATTGGCACAAAAATAGATACATAGATCAATAAAACAGAACAGAGAACTCAGAAATACACCTACACACAAATCTATGCCAAAGGAAGCAAGAATACACAATGGAGAAGGCAGTCCCTTCAACAAATGGTGTTGGGAAAATGGATAGCTGCATGCAAAAGAATGAATCTGGACCACTATCTAACACCATACACAAAATAAAACTTTATACAAATAGACTCCAAATGGATTAAAAATATAAGACCTGAAACCATAAAACTCCTAGAAGAAAGTATAGGCAGACAGCTTTCTGACATCAGTCTTAGTAATATTTTATTAGATCTGTCTCCTCAGGCAAGGGCAAAAGTCAAAAACAAACAAATGGGACTAGATTAAACTGAAAAGCTTTTACACAGTGAAGGAAACAATCAACAAAATGAAAACGCTACCTACTGAATGGGAGAAGATATTTACAAACAATATATCTGATAAGGGGTTAACATACAAAATATACAAAAACTCATACAACTCAACTACTATAATCGATTAATCAAAACTACAGTCCCATTAAAAAATGGGCAGAGAACCTGAAGAGACATTTTTTCTCAAGAAGTCATACAGATTGCCAACAGACAAATGAAAAGATACTCAACATCATTAATCATCAGGGAAATGGAAATCAAAACCACAATGAGACACCACCTCACACCTGTCAGAATGGCTATCATCAAAAGACAACAAAATAACAAGTGTAGTGAGAATGTGGAGAAAAGGAACCCTTGTGCACTTCTGGTGGGAATGAAAATTGGTGCAGCCACTGTGGAAAGAAATATGGAGGTTCCTCAAAAAATTTAAGATGTACTACCATATTATCCAGCAATTCCACTTCTGAGTATTTTTCCAAAGAGAACAAAACACTAATTTCAAAAGGTATATGTACCACTATGTTTGTTGCAGCATTATTTAAAATAGACAAAATGTGTAAGGAACCTAAGTACCCATCAACAGATAAATGAATAAAGATGTGTACATATATATATACACATAGGAATATTACTCAACCATAAAAATGAATGAAATCTTGCCATTTGCAACAACATGGATGGAACTAAAATGTATTATGCTAAATAGAGCAAGTCAGGCAGAGAAAGACAAATACCATATGATTTTACTTACATGTGAAATCTAAAAAACAAAACTAATGAACATAATTAAACAAAACAAAACAAAAGACTCATAGATACATGGAACAAGCTACTGGCTGCCAGAGGAGAGTGGGGTGGGAGGAAGAGTGAAATAGGTGAGGGAAATTAAGAAGCAAAAACTTCCAGGTATAAAATAAATAAGTCATAGAGGGGTGGGTATAGCTCAGTGGCAGAGCACATGCTTAGCATGCTTGAGGTCCTGAGTTCAATCCCCAGTACCTCCATTAAATAAATAAATAAATAAACAAACAAACAAAAAAGCCACAGAAATGTAATTAATGTACGACATAGGGAATACAGTCAGTAACATTGTAATAACTTGACACAGTGACAGATGCAACTAGACTTATCATGGTAATCATTTTGTAATGTGTAAAAATGACAAATCACTCTGCTGTACACCTAAAACTAATATAATATTGTAAGTCAATCATACTCCAATAAAAAAAATGGAATTCCAAAACTTGTTTAAGCACAAATAAACCTTAAGGACATTATGCTAAGTGAAATAAGGCAGTCACAAAAAGACAAGTATTGCATAGTCCATTATATGAAGTACCTAGAATAGTCAAAAACAGAGACAGAAAGTAGAATGGTAGTTACCAGGGGCTGAGGTGAAGGAGAATGGGAGTTATCATTTAACATGTATGGAGTTTCAGTTTTGCAAGGTGACAAGAGTTCTGGAGATGGATTGTGGTGATGGTTGCACAAGAATGTGAATGTAGTTAATACTGAACTGTACCCTTAAAAATGATTACAATGGTGTAGTTTATGTTATATATATTTTATCACAACTAAAAATGTTTAAATTATTTATCAGACTCTATTAAACACACCTCTTTCCTGATCCCATAAATTGTTGAGAATCAAAAGAAAATTTGAGAACTTGTCTAAAAGAGTACATAGAAAAAAAGATAACAGGCCAATCGTAGCTGTGCACTTGGGACCTAAAAAGGGAAGAAAGCAACTAAGCAACTAAGGCTGGCTTTTCATATGGAAGTGTTTACTTTTTTTCTCTAGTATTAATTTCTTAAAGCATTTCTTTATTTATATAGATTCCAGAAGCATTCTGAAGGAGGTCCAGATTTCAGATCAGGAATCAGAATTCCTGGGTTTGAGAGAATAGAGACAGGGCTCAGCCACAGCCACCATATCCTCAGGTGCTTAGTACCCAGGCAGGGGCGGGGTCAAAACCTAAATCCAAACCTAAGGGCTTAGCAGCCTCAAAGACAAAGACTTGTTTACAGCCCAAGGCAGGTAGGATGGATCTACCCTGGTACCTCTGAGAACTCGTGCCTCCAAGACAAACAATGAGCTGAGTTTTGGCACAGAGCAGGGGCAGGGCTGCTCCACCATCTCCCGGAGCCCGCCTACAGAGCACGACACAAGGCAGACCAGGAAGCTGCACAGAGCAGGGGAGCAACCGACACTGGGAGAGGGTGAGTGGCCACCCGCTTTCCCTGCAGGAGCACAGCACCTGACCACAGTGCAGGGAGGGGGCACGACCTGCCCTCCTAACTTGCATGAGCACAGCATCTGAACACTGTATCAGGAGGGGGCGTGAACAGCCTGCCCAACTTGTAAGAGCACAACACCTGACCGCAGTGTTGGGAAGGGGCGCGATCTGCTTGCTGACAACCACTGAGAGTGACACAGACCAGGTATGCCAACAAAGGGCCTCTGGAAGCAGTGAGGTGAGTTCATGCAGCAGGTCAAGGACCAAAAGACCTCTCAGTAAAATCATTAAGAGCACACAGTCTACACGAGAACACAACCATATATTTTTTCTTTTTTTTTCTGTTCTATTTTCGATTACTTTTTAAGTATTTACTTTTTAAACAATTGTGTACATCTCCAGTTTTAATCCCTTTTAAATTTTTCATTTAAAATATTTTTTATTATTATTCTTTTTTAAAATTCACCTCAATTTCATTCTTTTTTCTCTTGGTTTTGATCTCCTGTTATTGATTATACTCAGCTTGCAAAATTTTTTTGTTCTTTTCTCCTTTTTCAAGGTTTTTAAAAGACATCTCAACTCGATTCTTATCTTGATTCATCTTGTTCTTCTGTTATTGATTATACGCTGTTTTCAAACCTTTGTTTTCTTCCCTTCTTTTAAAATTCTCTCTATTTTTTGTTTCATTCCTGCTTATGCTTCAGATACATAAAAAATAAACACCTTAAGGACCACAATTGATAACTGATACTCCATAAGCCACAGTGTCAGAGAGATATGAGCAAGATGAAGAACCAGAGGAACCAATCCCAATTAAAAGAGCAAGAGAAATCCCCTGAAAGAACGATCAATGATATAGACACTGATGGCCTACTAGATCAAGATTTCAAATAAGGAGTGATCAAAGTACTGAAGGAACTAAAAGAAATAGTGTTTAGAGTTATAAAATATGTCAAAAATGAAATAGAAGCGAAAAAGAAGAGACAAGTAGAATTGGTAAACTCATTTGCTGAGATGAGAGCTGATCTAAAGGCTGTACAAAGCAGACTAGATAATGCAGAGGAACGAATAAGTGACCTAAAAGACAGGACAACAGAAAGCACTCAATCAGAACAGCTGAGAGAAAAATAAATAAAAAACAATGAAAATAATATAAGGGACCTATAGGATAATATAAAGCATGCCAATCTACGCATAATAGGGGTTCCAGAAGGGGAAGAAAGAACAAAGGGGATAGAAAAGGTATTTGAAAAAATCATGACTGAAAACTTCCCAAACATAAAGAAGGAATCAGATATCCAAGTACAGAAAGCTCAGAGGTTCTGAACCAGGAAGAACCCGAACAAACCCACACCAAGACATATCATAATCAAGATGGCCAGAGTCAAGGAAGTATAAAGAAATGATCTTAAGGCAGAAAGAGAAAAAAAAAAGAAAGGGAGAGAGTTACAAGGGAACCCCCATAAGGCTCTCAGCCGATTTCTCTACACAAACACTACAGGCCATAAGAGGGTGACAAGATACATTCAAAGTCCTGAATGAAAAATAGATGCAGCCAAGGATACTTTATCCAGGAAGGTTATCCTTTAGAATATAAGGAGAGATAAAAAAACTTCACAGATAAGCAAAAACAAGAAGAGTTTAACAACACTAAACCCATGGTAAAAGAAATACTGAAAGCTATACTCTAAATAGAAAAGAAGCACAAAGCAGCAAAAACAAGAAAATCACAACTGGAAACATGATAACTACCAAGCATTACAAATAAAATAAATATGAAATTGCAAAAGAGACATCTAAATCATTAAGACTGGGAGAGGGAAGCAAGAAAACATAGAGTTTCTTTTCTTTTTTAATTTTTTTGTTCCAGTAGGATGGGTTTGAGCTTATATTACTATCTGTTTAATACAAACGATATAGTAATGGGTTAATAGACTTACAAAAAAAAAGGTAACCACAAGACAAAAGCTTACAAGTGAGTCACAAAAACTAAATAAAATCAAAGATAATACGCAGGACAATTATCAAAACACAAAAGGAAGAAGAAAAGAACAAAGAGGAAATACCAAATCAACTGCAAAGACAAATTCAAAATGGCAATAAACACACACCTATCATTAATTATTGAAAATATCAAAGGACTAAATATTCCAATCAAAAAGCATAGAGGGCAGATTGGATAATGAAGCAATAACCTTCAATATGTTACATACAAGAGACTCACTTTAGGGAGAAGGACACATATAGATTGACAGTGAAAGGATGGAAAAGAATATTCCATGCAGATGGAAAAGCCTAGAAAGCACGTGTAGCAATACTGACTTCAGACAAAATAACTTTAAAACAAAGGTCATAAAGAAAGATAAAGAAGGACATTTTATAATGATTAAAGGAGTAATACAAGATGAGGATATTACACTCATTAATATATATGCACCCAATATAGAAGCACCTAAGTACATAAAGCAATTACTAACAGAGATAAAGGGGGAAATTGATGGGAATACAATCATTGTTGGAGATTTTAACACCGCATTAACATCACTAGCCAGATCTTCCAGACAAAAAATAAATAAGGCAACAGAGAAATTAAATAATACAATAGAAAAATTAGATTTGGTGGATATTTTCAGGGCATTACACCCCCCCCAAAATAGGCTATACATTCTTTTCAAGTGCACATGGAACATTTTCTAGGACTCCACATGTACTTGGGCACAAAAGAAGCCTCAACAATTTTGAGAAAATAGAAATTATCTCAAGCATCTTTACTGACCACAATGCCATGAAAGTAGAAATCCACTACATAAAAACAAAGGAGAAAAAAAGGAAAGCATGGAATTAAACATTGTGCTATTAAAAAACCAATGGGTCAATGATGAAATCAAAGTTGAAATTAAAAAGCACCTTCAGAGAAATGAAAATGAAAACACAACCACACAAAATTTATGGGATGCAGCAAACAGTGCTAAGAGGGAAGTTTATACCGATACCAGCCTTCCCCAAAAAAGGAGAACAAACTCAAATAAACAATCTAACCTAACAGCTAAAGGAATTAGAAAAAGAAGTGCAAAAACCCCAAAAGTCAGCAGAAGGAAGGAAATACTAAAGATCAGGGAAGAAATGAGTAAAATAGAGACTAAAAGACAATAGAAAAAATCTATCAAACCAAAAGCTGGTTTTTTGAAAGAGTAAATAAAATTGACAAACCTCTGGCCAAACTCACAAGAAGAAAAAAGAGAGAACACAAAACAGCAAAATAAGAAAGGAAAATGGAGAAATTACAACAAATAGCATAGAAATACTGAATATCATATGAGAATATTAAGGAAAACGATATGGAAGCAAAATGGAAAACCTAGAGGAGATGGACAAGTTTCTGGAAACATACACTCCACCAAGATTGAATCAAGAAGAAACTGATCATTTGAACAATCTGATCACTAGAAATGAAATGAAATTGGCAATTAAAAAAAAACCTCCCTACAAATAAAAGTCCATGACCAGATGGCTTCACGAGGGAATTCTACCAAACATACAAAGAACTCATACCAGTCCTTCTCAAACTCTTTCAGAAGATAGAAAAGGAGGGAATACTCCCAAACTCATCTATGAAGCCACCATCACCCTGATACCAAAACCAAGAAAAGACACAACCAAAAAAGAGAATTACAGACCAATATCACTGATGAACATTGATGCAAAAATCCTCACCAAAATATTAGCAAATAGACTCCAACAGCACATAAAAAAGATTATACATCATGATCAAGTGGGGTTCATCCCAGGGACACAAGGATGGTTCAGCAAACGCAAATCAATCAAGGTAATACATCACATCAACAAGAGAAAGGACAAAAACCACATGATCATCTTAATAGATGTAGGAAAAGCATTTGATAAAATTCAACACCCATTTATTATAAAAACTCTCACCAAAGTGTGTATAGAGGGAACATTATCTCAACATAATAAAAGCTATATATGACAAACCAATAGCCAGCACAGTACTCAATGGTGAAAAACTCAAAAGCTTCCCACTAAAATCTGGGACAAGACAGGGCTGCACACTATCATCACTCCTATTCAACATAGCCTTGGAAGTCCTAGCCACAGCAATCAGGCAAGAGAGAGAAATAAAAGGGATCCAAGTTGGAAAAGAAGAAGTAAAAGTGTCACTATATGCCGAGGACATGATACTATATATAAAAAAACCCTAAAAGGTCCACACAAAAACTTCTTTAGACTAATCCAAGAATTCAGCAAGGTAGCAGGTTACAAGATTAATGTACAAAAATCAGTTGCATTTTTTCTACACAAATGACGAATCAATAGGAAAAGAAAGTAAAGAAACAATCCCCATTAAAATAGCACCCAAAGTAATAAAATATCTAGGAATAAATCTAACCAAGGAGGTGAAAGACTTATATATGGAGAACTATTGATGAAGGAAATTAAAGAAGACTTAAAAAAATGGAAAGATACCCCATGCTCCTGGATTGGAAGAATCAATATTGTTAAAATGGTCACACTGCCCAAGGCAATCTACAGATTGAATGCAATCCCTATCAAATAACCCAGGATATATTTCACAGAACTAGTACAAATCATAACAAAATTTATATGGAACCACCAAAGACCTAGAATTGCCAAAGCATTACTGAAGAAAAAGAAAGAGGCTGGAGGAATAACACTCCCAGACTTCAGACAATACTACAGAGCTACAGTAACGAAGACAGCATGGTATTGGTGGAAAAACAGACATATGGACCAATAGAACAGAATAGAGAGCCCAGACATGAACCCACAAACTTTTGGTCAACTAATCTTTGACAAAGGAGGCAAGAATATACAATGGAATAAAGACAGTCTCTTCAGCAAATGGTGGCAAAACTGGACAGCAGCATGTAAATCGGTGAAGCTAGAACACTCCCTTACACCATACACAAAAATAAACTCAAAATGGATCAAAGACTTAAACATAAGACAAGATACAATAAACCTCCTGGAAGAAAATATAGGTAAAACATTATCTCACATACATCTCAAAAATGTTCTCCTAGGGTAATCTACCCAAGCAATAGAAATAAAAGCAAGAATAAACAAATGGGACCTAATGAAACTTACAAGCTTCTGCACAGCAAAGGAAACCATAACTAAAACAAAACGACAACCTACGGAATGGGAGAAAATTTTTGCAAAAGATGAAACTGGCAAAGGCTTGATCTCCAGGATATATAAGCAGCTCATATGACATAATAAGAAAAAAAACAAATAAATGATCAATAGGCATATGAAAAAATGCTCAATATCACTAATTATCAGAGAAATGCAAATCAAAATTACAATGAGGTATCACCTCACACCAGTCAGAATGGCCATCATTCAAAAGTTCACAAAAGACAAATGCTGGAGAGGCTGTGGAGAAAAGGAAAAACTCCTTCACTGCTGGTGGGAATGCAGTTTGGTGCAGCCACTATGGAAAATATTATGTAGATCCCTCAAAAGACTAGGAATAGGCTTACCATATGACCCAGTAATCATTCTCCTGGGCATATATCCAGAAGGAACTCTACTTCAGAAAGACACCTGCACCCTAATGTTCATAGCAACACTATTTACAATAGCCAAGACATGGAAACAGCCTAAATGTCCATTGACAGATGACTGGATAAAGAAGTGGTTGTATATTTATACAATGGAATAGTATTTAGCCATAAAAAAACACCAAGATAACGTCATTTGCAGCAACATGTATGTTCCTGGAGAATGTCATTCTAACTGAAGTAAGCCAGAAAGAGAAAGAAAAATACCATATGAGATCGCTCATAAGTGCAATCTAAAAAAAAAGAAAAGAAAAGAAAAAAAACATAAATACAAAACAGAAACAGACTCATAGACATAAAATACAAACTTGTGGTTGCCAACGGGGAGAGCAGTGGGATGAGATAGACTGGGATTTCAAAATATGTAGATACTGACAGGTATATGTAGAATAGATAAACAAGATTATACTGTATAGCACAGGGAAATATATACAAGATCTTGTGGTAGCTCACAGTGAAACATAATGCAACAATGAATATATGTATGTTCATGTATAACTGTAAAATTGTGCTCTACACTGGAAATTGACACAACATTGTAAACTGACTGTAACTCAATAAAAAAAAAGACCAACAACAATAACAAAAATATACCTGACACATTTTCATAGCCACATTGTATTCTTTTGTAGTCACACGTTTCATAGTTTGTCTAACTAGTGTCTTATTCACAGATATGTCAGTTAAAATCTATTTCCATCTTCTGCTATTAGAATGCCACTCAAATTAGTTTGGGTGTGAGTGTGTGTGTGTGTCTGTGTGTGTTAGTGAGTGTTTTACCTTATTAGTGTGCACGTATGGGATAGATTCCCAAACAGGTAGTGGTTTAAAGTATAAATACACCTGTAGTTTTGATGGTCACTGATAGATTTCCTTCTGTGGAGTCTGACCATGGTTCACGTCCACTAACAATCTATGAGGCCACCTTTTCCCCAACAGTCTCGGCCACAGCTCGCTTCACTAAGCTTTTGGATTTTTGCCAATACAATCTGTGTGGTTTAACTGAATCTTTTTTGTTAATTGATGTATGGTTGATTTACAATGTTGCTTTAGTTTCTGGTGTGCAGCATAGTGATTCAGTTATACATATACATTTTTTTTCATATTCTTTAAGGATGGTTTGTACTGTTTTTTGTGAACTTTCTCTTCACGTCCTTTCCCTGGGCTTGTTGGGCTTCTTTTTTTTTTTTTAATAAATCATCTTTCTATATATGTCAAAAAAAATGAATTCCTGGATTCCATTCCCACCTCGGCCAAGTCTCCCCACAGTCAGAAAGGGCTGCTGCAGTGACTCAACACCACACAGGAAGTAAAGGGAGAGGAAAGACAAACAAGCCAAATAGCCTGCCATCAAATGTGAAATTATTCCTCTCCAACTTGTTTAAGCCCAGTGTGTAACAGACCTTGTTTATGTACTTCTTCTGGGGTTTCTAAATTACTTATGCAACAACTGGGGCATAGTGAGAAGTTCAAACAGAGGCAGCTTTCTATACACAGAGGATGTCTGTATATTCAGGGAAAAGATTTCTACACACAGCTCCATTAATGTACATTAGTCCTGCCCCATAACTTTGTCTATCAGAATAACCGACTTTAAGTTAATCAATGCAAAGTCTCTGGGGAATGGAGTCAAATTCAAAGATCCGGGCTACAGAGAAAGGTAGACCCTCTATACCCTTTCACACACCATTGTTACTGTGTTTCTCTTCCAAACAAACACCATCTGCCTATAAAAATCTATGCCATGAGCATCCATCTTTCCCACACTCCCTCCCAAGCCCCTTTGTTCAATCTCAGCTCTGATGCAACAGACAAAAAGAGTCCTCCATATTTGTTGTAATTTCAACAACTATGAAATCCAAGATAAAACACTGAATTTTGACTTGCCATATGGCACTCTCTTTGTATTTTGCTTTGTTTTGTTTTTAATTTAAGTATAGTCAGTTACAACGTGACAATTCCTGGTGTACAGCATAGTGTCCCAGTCATATATATATATATATACATATTCATTTTCACATTCTTTTTCATTAAAGGTTATTATAAGATATTGAATATAGTTCCCTGTGTTACACAGAATAAATTTGTTTTTCATCTATTTTTATATATAGTAGTTAATATTTGAAAATCTCGAACTCCCAAATTTATCCCTTCCCACCCCCTTTCCCCTAGTAACCATAAGATTGTTTACTATGTCTGCGAGTCTGTTTCTGTTTTGCAGATGAGTTCATTAGTGCCTTCTTGTGCACTTTCGTTGCATTTTTAACCCACTCTCCTAAATTAGATAGAAGCAAATCACCAGCTGATAAGGGCGAAGGCAGTCTCTTTACATTACACTGCACAATATGCTTGGGGAAAGAGGAAAGACAGGCTAATAAGGGAAGGATTTGTGTTAAGAGACGAAGGCAGAAGACCAGGTCCCATATGTACAAGGCCACAGTCTCTCTGTGTTAATCCTTGGATAAGCTACTTAACTGTTCTATGTCTCAATTCATCTGCTGTAAAATAGGGTCTCATTATTCACTCAAATAAAATACTTGGAGAATACTGAGTGCCAGGCAGTATGCTAGGCACTTTGGCCAGACCTAAAGAGTGGAACCACAGCAAAGATAGAACATCACACTCAAGGGCACTACAGATAACAATGCTAATCTTTCTCAAATGGCTAATATAGAAAAAGAGACCAAGTCCAGGCACACTGATACTTTCTTTGCAAGTGAAGTACTTTTATATGCCAGCTCAGAAGGCTTTCTGATCAGTCCCTACTTTATTCTCATCAGAATATCTGCAGAGCTGTATGACAGAAAGCAATGTGCCTCATATTCTTTTTTTTCCACTGAAGTATAGTTGCTTTACAATATTGTGTTAGTTTCTAATGTATAGCAAAGTGATTCAGCTATACATATACATATATATATTCTTTTTACTTACATGTTATTACCAGATATTGAATATAGTTCCCTGTGCTATACAGTAGGACCTTTTTGTTTATTTTACATATAGTAGTTTGTGTTTGCTAATCTCAAACTCCTAATTTATCCCTCCCTTCCCCCTTTGGTAACCATAAGTTTGCTTTCTATGTCTGTGAGTCACTTTCTGTTTTATAAATAAGTTCATTTGTGTCACTTTTTAAGATTCCACATGTAAGTGATATCATATGATATATGTCTTTCTTTGACTTACTTCCCTTAGTATGATAACCTCTAGGTCCATCCATGTTGCTGCAAATGGCATTGTTTTATTCTTTTTTATGACTGAGTAGTATTCCATTGTATAAATATACCACTGATTCTTTATCCAGTCATCTGTCGATGGACATTTCAGTTGCTCCCATGTCCTGGCTATTGTAAATAGTGCTGCTATGATCACTGGGGTGCATCTATCTTTTTGAATTGGAGTTACCTTCAGATATATGCCCAGGAGAGGGATTGCTGGATCATACTGTTTTCTGTAGTGGTGACTCATTCTTTTGATCTTCTCTTTATAAAGCATATTCATGAATTCTGAAGGAATGACCTATATCCAAACTCTAATCAAGCTGTCAATTCCTATAATTTAAGTTCATTTGTGGCACAACGATTGCTATAAATAAGTTTTTTTTTTAATTCTTAGACAACAAAGACTGGCATTTATTAAAGGCATGTTACTTTTAAATACGCTATTTTATTAATACACTCAATGACCAATGTTGATATTAATGTCTCCATTTATAGCTGAGGAAACTAAGACTTTAAGAGGCTGGTAGCTTGCCAAATGTCACTCAACTAGTCAATGGCAAATATGGAATTCGAACCCAGGTCTGTGTTCTTTCAATGTCAAGTATCATTTCCACAACATCAACCACTGTGCTAAGTCTCACCAGATGTCTCTGTGCTGATGAGCTCTATTTTCTAGATAGCGAATATGCTGAAACCTAAATGAAGTAACATAACTTCAGCCAAGACTGTATCTTTAGCCACTTAGTCTGAAGTGTCATTAAGATCAAAAAAAAAAAAAGTAGAAGACTTAATTAGAGCCCTGGGGTCCAAAAGTTATATTTTCCCTAACAAACTAGTTTCTGGCACTCCCAAAGGACAGAAGTTAATGAAGAAAAACATCCCCAAGGCAGCAATCTAATTCCGACCTTCTCTAGCTCTTACCTATCTTGGCTGATTTGGATGGCTGGAAAACAAAGCGGTTGACTCCATGACCTCCCAGAACCCCTCTAACACTATAATTCTGATTCTGTTTGCCCTACTTACATAGGAGAACCTGTGGTTATTCTATAAATCTAGGTTTCAGATGCCAAATTGATCCATTTTAGTAAAAGTACCACAAATAACATGAAATTGCATCTAGCAACTGTCATACTTTTAAAATTCCTATTAAATCATATCAAAATAATCATAGCAAAATACCAAAATCATACCAATCAATCATAAGGAATTAATGAGAAGCAGGGAAGCTGAGAGAGATACTTCTGTTCATAATATTTCACTTCTTTAGATTTCTGTGAAATATCATCTGACTGGCTAGAGAAAGCCTGACTTGGCAACATGCCCTGTTGTGACTTTTGTGGTTCCTGTCCTGTCATCTTCACTACTTGGTATATTACATCATTGCTAACTGTAAAGGGAAATGTTATCTAGTCCCTTTAGTGAAACAGAAGTTCCCAAATCTGCCAGAGAGACATGTTATCTTATGATAAATAAAACATCAGAAATCATGGGTTTCCCTTCCATCAGAGACACAAGTTACTTACGTAGCACTTAGTTGTACCCTACACCTTAGGGCTTCATATACCAGTTCCAAATTCAAAATCAGTAGATGCCTACAAACTATTCAGGGACCCTGTAAAAAAAATCCCAATGACTGTCTATAATGGGAAAGAAAGAGAGGTTCATGATCAAATACCAAAAGACAATCACAAAGGGCAAACTTTCTGCACTAAAGAAGCAATATGTTTCTTCTTAGTCACTGGGGAAAGCAGAACCCCTGGATGACAGTTTCTTGATACCAGAGCTGAGCATGTGTGAGGCCCTGGGGTAGGCACTAGGGATGCATCCCTGATAATGGAGACATTGCCCATTCAAACCAGAAAGCACCAAGTAGTACCATATGGATTCTAAAATCTTCATTATGTAAGAGGAAGTAGGCTATTTCCAAAATCACTTCCTTCCATGACACAGACTCAGCTGCAGCTGGACAACAACAAGAAGGTTCAAGAAACACTCAATGAACTCAATGCCCTGCCTTACCCAACAACAGCCAATTAATGTTGCACAGCCTAATTTAGTCTGTGAGGGCTGTACTATCTCTGTGGAAACTACTCAACTCTGCCATGTAAAGGCAAAAGCATTGCTTGGGTAGACTGCGCTAGGAGAACATTTTTGAGATGTATGTCAGAGAATGTTTTGCCCGTATTTTCTTCTAGGAGGTTTATTGTATCTTGTCTTATGTTTAAGTCTTTGATCCATTTTGAGTTGTTTTTTGTGTATGGTGTAAGGGAGTGTTCTAGCTTCATTGATTTATATGCTGCTGTCCAGTTTTCCCAACACCATTTGCTGAAGAGACTGTCTTTATTCCATTGTATATTCTTGCTTCCTTTGTCAAAGATTAGTTGACCAAAAGTTTGTGGGTTCATGTCTGGGCTATCTATTCTGTTCTATTGGTCCATATGTCTGTTTTTGTACCAATACCATGCTGTCTTGATGCCTGTAGCTCTATAGTATTGTCTGAAGTCTGGGAGAGTTATTCCTCTAGTGAAACTTACAAGCTTCTGCACAGCAAAGGAAACCATAAGTAAAACAAAACAACAACCAATGGAATGGGAGAAAATTTTGCAAATGAAACTGACAAAGGCTTGATCTCCAGAATATAGAAGCAGCTCACATGATTTAATAAGAAAAAAACAAAGAACCCAATCCAAAAATGGGCAGAAGACCTAAACAAGCAATTCTCCAAGGAAGAAATACAAATGATCAATAGGCACATGAAAAAATGCTCAATATCACTAATTATCAGAGAAATGCAAATCAAAATTACAACGAGGTATCACCTCACACCAGTCAGAATGGCATCATTCAAAAGTCCACAAATGACAAATGCTGGAGAAGCTATGGAGAAAAGGGAACCCCCCTACACTGCTGGTGGGAATGCAGTTTGGTACAGCCACTGTGGAAAACAGAATGGAGATTCCTCAAAAGACCAGGAATAGACTTCCCATATGACCCAGGAATCCCTGGATATATGCCCAGGATGCTCATCCTGGGCATATATCCAGAAGGAACCCTACTTCAAAATGACACCTGCACCCCAATGTTCATAGCAGCACTATTTACAATAGCCAAGACATGGAAACAGCCTAAATGTCCATCAACAGATGACTGGATAAAGAAGTGGTGGTGTATTTATACAATGGAATACTACTCAGCCATAAAACCTGACAACATAATGCCATTTGCAGCAACATGGATGGGCCTGGAGAATGTCATTCTAAGTGAAGTAAGCCAGAAAGATAAAGAAAGATACCATATGAGTTTGTTCATATGCAGAATCTAAAAAAAAAAAACAAAAAACATAAATACAAAACAGAAACAGACTCACAGACATAGAATACAAACTTGTGGTTGCCAGGGGGGTGGGGGGTGGGAGGGGCAGACTGGGATTTCAAAACATAGAATAGATAAAACAAGATTGTACTGTGTAGTACAGGGAAATATACACAGGATCTTGTGGTGGCCACAGTGAAAAAGAATGTGACAATGAATATATGTATTTTCATGTATAACTGAAAAATTGTGCTCTACACTGGAATTTGACACAACATTGTAAAATGACTGTAACTCAATAAAAAAATGTTTAACATAAGAAAAAAAGAGAAAATAAATAAATAAAAGCAAAAGCAGCTGTCGACAATAGGTAAACAAGTCAGTGTGGCTATGTGCTGATAGAATGTTATTTACAAAAACAAGCATTATTTACAGAAACAGGTGGTGGGCAGGATTTGGTCCATGGGCCAGAGTATGCTGAGCCCAGCGTTAGTGCATACAGAGCAAGGAGACCTCTTTGAGAATCAAGTTACTATTCCTTATCCCCTTGCCTTCCACCCAGGACTCCCAAGAAGCAAATAGCAAAGGTGCAAGGCTAGAAAGCTTCCTTCAATCACTTATTCTCCAAGTTACAGGCTACAAAATACTTTAAAGTAAACAAGGCCTGAGAGTAGCCATTCTGCTTACTTCTACTTGTCACCATTACAAAATAAGTCTTTGTGGGTCCGATGGAGCAACCAGAGCTACCTTCCCTGGTGTGCCAATGGGATGGCACGTGTTTTTTTATTAAGCACTGTGTTATTAATTCCTGCCTGGTGCAGAAACTCAGACAGTATCCCATAAGAAACATTAAAGCCACAATTGGCCAGCAGCCTTCAGAACACCCAGTAGCTCTTGGAGGGCAACACTTTGGGAAAGCCTGTCCCAAAGGAGACTACTAACTCCTTGAGGGTGAGCCTACTACCAAAAGAAAAGAATTTTCTGTGGAGAGAAAACCTGCTAAGCAAGTGCCTCCTTCCCCAGTGATTTGTTCAATGCTTCAGTCAGCCAGATCCTGCTGGACTTGTTAGACCTGACAAAACAACAGTGATAGCTTTGATAATAGTGCCAGACATGAACCAGGGGAAAAGTGCCTGCTGTAAGGGAAATCTATATAAGGGGCTCTGCTCAAGAAACATGCCAATTATCCCCATAGTGCCAGGGGAGAAGAAGCTGATTAAAGGCACAGGAGTAAGAGAAAGGCAGAAGGATTGGTCCTAAATATCACCATGGCACACCTAGATTTATGAACTCCTGTGAATGGAGGCTGCCTAACACATGGCAAAAGAATTTAAATCCAATCTGGAGGGTGGCAGGTGAGTCATCAGAGCAGGTGACTAGGCATAAAAACAAGGCACATTAAGGCAAAGTCTCTGAGAGGGCTTCCCAGGGTCCTGGAGGGAGAAGAAGATAGCAGCTGGCAACAGACAACACTGAGGAGAGTGAATGATAGGATTTTACAGAGTGAGCTGCATAGGAGATGATGTTAGGAGGAAAGGCTCAAAGAACAGAAGAGGGCTAAGTACAAAGCCAGGCCAGATGAGACAGACATCAGGATGAATCAGATAACTACACGGCCAGGGACCATACAGGAAAGCCCAGAGACACAGACTTCCCATACTCACCGTGCAAGGCATAAGCACTGACCCCCTTCAACAGAGCACACATGAGAATACAGTAGAGAATGTGCAGCCTTTAGGGGCCAGAAGATATGGGTTTGGACCCCAATTTGCCAAATATTGCTGAGTAACTCTGAGCAAATCACTTAACTTCTCTGAATTTCAATTCCCCATTCTGTAAAGCTGTGAGACCATTATCTGCCATTGGTTACATCACCTATATAAGAGAAGCACTAATAGTCTGCCTGATTGGCTCAGAGGTTGTTGTAAAGATCAAATTGAGGTCATAGGTCAAACTGGTGAACTGAAAAATACAAAAGATGTTATATGCTCATGATTTTTATGAAGCATTATTATGTATGGTATCAATGCATGTTAACTCCATCTATGAATGAAACTGGTTTAAAACAAAATGTGTAATAGCTCCAAAGCTCAACAGTGACAGATAACTTGGGCTAAATAATGTCTGTATCACCTATGAAAGTTTTATAATAGAAAACTGAGTGGCCTATTCAAATATGCCCCTGTTTTTCTTCCTTGTTAACAAATTTACAATTTTTAATTTTATTTTCTATCCTAAAAAGGTAATCAAAAAGGCCAGGTCACCCCCTCCCTCATGACTAATATGAAGCTTCCATAATTGCTTTCAACCACCTCTACTGGCTTCAGAGAATTCTCCTTTAAAGGCTTCTACTTTGGTCTGGACTGTCTTCTCCACAGGAGCCTTTAACACAATAGCCCCATGGTTGATGGTGCCAGAAACTCTATTACAAGCTCTGGTCTATCAGCCCTGTCAGCAAACCTCTTCTCTACTGTTGTCCTCCAGTTTTCAAACTTTTCCTAATGGCCACTTCCCATGGAGATGTGCTAATAGCTGCTCCCATTTCTCTACAGAAGACCCCATCTCTCTTTCTCAAAATTCTACTTTCTGAACTACCTCTTCCTTGGAACAGCACTTATATTCTCTTTCATCACTGATGGGAAGAAAATCCACGTGTAACAGTGGAAATACTCAGAAAATCTAAGTCTGAGCTCTATTCCTGATCAGCAGCGTGAAAGTACTAAAACCCTGTAAGCCTTGGTTTCCTCATCTGTAAAATGGAGATAATAACACTTTTCTTCCCAGGTTAAGTTACATCATGTATGTGAAAGTGCCTTGTATATTATAAAGTGCTCTGCAAATGTTAGTTAATATTGGTATCTGTATCTGTGTCCACATCCAGGTCACTGGAGAACCTGAGTGAGATCACATTCACAGATCCCAGCTTTGCTGCTACCCAGAGCAAATATAAACAACCCTATATCCCAACTCAGTTGGGATTTGAGCTGTTTCCTCCTCATTCATAATTGGATTATCTAAATTCCATACATCTTGGGGTAGGGGTTCTATTAGAGAAGGTCTGTCTCTTTTTTTTTTTAAATTTTTTGTGGAGGGGGTAGTAAAGTTTACTTAATTATTTTTAGAGGAAGTACTGGGGAATGAACCCAGGACCTTGTGTATACTAAGCATGCACTCTACCACTTGAGCTATACCCTCCCCTCAAGGAGGTCTGTCTCTTGATCTTCTATTTCATCAAGTTCCTACTAGGCCATGGACAACCAGAAAAAGTATTACCTGACCTTCCTTGACTCTATTCCTGCAGGTCTGTGAACCCCTTAGCTGCCTTCAGACAAACACTGGAGGTGCATTCTTGGCAACAGGCAGTGAAAACAATAATCTTCTTTCAAAAGCTGAAAGTGATGCTGAAAACAATCATAGACTCAGCAAAAAGAGGTCAATGAAAGGTAGAGACTGCTTTCATAAGGCCCAGTGACACTGCACAGAGCCCAAGAATGGACTGATTATTGGGTCCCCAGACTGACTCTGTGATTAACTGGCTCAGTGACCTCGGACAAGGAATATCTCCTCTTAGGTTTGTTTCCTCATCTGAAATATTAAAGCATTAAACAAAATTTCTCTTAAGGGCCCTTAGAACTCTGAGTCCATTTTAAGCAAGATACTGCCTATTAATCAAAAAGAAAAAGGAACCGTTAAATAGCATCTGATTTTCACAAAGAAAATGCAAACAAAATGCCAGGAAACCCCAGCTGGCCTTCCCCTCCCATTCTACTAGTGCAGCCACACAGACCCTGGCTGAGCTGTTACCCAATTAACACACCAGTACCCTCTGCTTTCCCATTTAGTACCATCACAAACTCATCACTTTCATAAACCCTGAAACACTGGGTATGGATTCTGGAAGACAAATGACTCCATAAATCAAAAATGGAAAGATATCAATATTTCCCATGGCATGGTGATGATGGTACAGAGATCTTCTCTTCAGAACTCTCTTTTCAGTGTTTTCTCCTGTGCTAAGCAAAAGTTGTAAGGGGCAGCTATAAAATACCTTGAAACCCACCCTCCTTCCCCCACCTAATGAATTCAGGATGGATGAATTCAAGACTAGTCTGCAGCTGTCAATGGCCACATGCATAATACAGATTTTTCCAATCACAGGGAAAGGCTTTTCCACGAGAGTCTGGCTCTGTTAAGAGAGTTGGAAGCTGCAATGTGGCCCTCCTGCTTCTGGGAAATCCTTAATGAAAACCTTTCACAAAGAACTGCCTTGAAGTTCCTAATATGGTACTGGGCCTACTGCTTGCCACTTGTGAGAAATTCCACACTGTCTTGATAAAAATAATATGGGGGAGGATTTTGTCACCCTTTAGTAACGCCACACATTTCCCAATATACACTATCCGCTACATGAAAAGCAGCTGCACTTGCCGTAAGAAGTCAACAGATGAGCAGAGAAGAGGGGAGGTCTCTGGAACTACCCAACCAGCTGGTGTAGGGTCTTGGAGAGAGAAACAAAGAGGACAAGTGGCACGCCACCAAGATGTAATTCTGTGACAAAGGAAAGAAAACACAACCAGGCCCCAATTAAATTGGAGCTAGATTGCTCAACAGGGAAACCACCTGATCCCAGCTATGATAATGGGGGAAAGAGAATGAAAGGAAACTTTCCACTAGCATAGTTCTTCACTGCCAACTGGGTCACTTTAAACAAAAGCACCCCCAGCCCCAATAAAGATGATCCAAACAGTGTTAATGCAAGGTACCTGCTCTAGAGTACAGAAAGAGCCTTGGAATGGGAAACCAGAAAATCTGATTCTGGTCCCAATTCACTGTAGCTCTAGGTCCCTGGGAGAGTCAGTTCTCTCTCAGCTTCCTTTTCCCTGGATATAAACCCAACAGTGTGGATGTGAGGCTTTCTAAACAACCTTCCAGTTCAATTGTTCTATAAGGAAGAGCCAAAGGGAGATGCAGGTATATAAGCCAAGCACCTTTGTTTCTCCAAGTGTATAATCTTTTAAAACAAAAAGTCTTTGAGATATAATTCACATATAAAATTAACTTATTAAATTGTATAGTTAAGTAGTTTTTGGTATACTCACAGAGTACTATCATCACAATCTAATTTCAGAAAAACTTCACAACCCCAAAAAGAAATCTTTCACCCATTAATAGTCACAACACATCCCAAACCTCTTCCCCAGCCCTAGACAACCATTAACCTGATATACCTAATTACATGTTTTTAGTATAACAAAGTAGTGGCCTTTTAAAAATATCTGCATCTATTGAGATAATGTTTTTCCCCTTATTCTAATTATTTGGTGTATTTCACTATTACATTGACAGATTTTCAGATGTTAAATTAACTTTGCATTTCTGGATTTAATTCCACTTGGTTATGGTGCATAATATTTTTTATACTTCTGTATTTGGTTTGCTAGTATTTTGTTGAGGACTTTTGCATCTATATTCGTAAGGAAATTTGGTCTATAGTTTACTTGTGATGCCTTTGGTCTCAGAGAATGTGTTAAGTTTTCTTTTCTAATTTTTGGAAATTTGAGAAGGATGGCTATTAATTTTTCTTTAAATGGTTGGAAGAATCACCAGGGAAGCCATCTGGGCCTGGGCTTTTCTTTGTGGTTAATATTTTGATTAGTAATTCAATGCCTTTATTTGTTAGGTCTACACAGACTTTCCATTTACTGTAGAGTCAATTTTGGTAGTTTGTGTCTTTCTATAAATTTGTCCATTTCATCTAAATTATATAATTTATCAACATACAGTTATTCATAGTATTCCCATTTATTCTTTCTTTATTTTTTAAGTTTGGTATTAGTGCCCCCTCCTTAATTCATGCTTTTAATAACTGGAGCCTTTTCTCTTTTGTCTTTGGCAGCCTCAGTGCTTTCTCAATCTCATTATTTTTAAAAACCAACTCTTGATTTTTTTAATTTTCTCTATTTTAAATATCCTGTTCTTTATGCTATTTAGCTCCACTCTAATTTTATCATTTCTCTCCTTCAACCTGCTTTAGGATTTGTTTGCTCTTTGTTTTCTAGATTCTTCATGTGTAAGGTTAGGTTATTGAATTGTGATCTTTCTTCTTTGCTAATGTAGGTGTTTTAATTTATAAATGTTCCCCTAAGTATTGCTTTTGCTGCATCCCATCAGTTTTGCCACTCTGTGTGGAGAAAAGGGAACCCTCCTTCACTGCTGGTGGGAATGCAGTTTGGTGCAGCCACTGTGGAAAACAGTATGGAGATTCCTCAAAAGACTAGGAATAGACTCACCATATGACCCAGAAATCCCGCTCCTGGGCATATATCCAGAAGGAACCCTACTTCAGGATGACACCTGCACCCCAATGTTCATAGCAGCATTATTTACAATAGCCAAGACATGGAAACAGCCTAAATGTCCAACAGATGACTGGATAAAGAAGTGGTGGTGTATTTATACAATGGAATACTACTCAGCCATAAAACCTGACAACATAATGCCATTTGCAGCAACATGGATACGCCTGGAGAATGTCATTCTAAGTGAAGTAAGCCAGAAAGAAAGAAAAATACCATATGAGATCACTCATATGTGGAATCTAAAAAACAAAAAGCATAAATACAAAACAGAAATAGACTCACAGACATAGAATACAAACTTGTGGTTGCCAAGGGGGTGGGGGGGTGGGAAGAGATAGACTGGGATTTCAGAATTGTAGAATAGATAAACAAGATTATACTGTATAGCACAGAGAAATATATACAAGATCTTATGGTAGCTCACAGAGGAAAAAATGTGACAATGAATATATATATATGTTCATGTATAGCTGAAAAATTGTGCTCTACACTGCAATTTGACACATTATAAAATGATTATAAATCAAAAAAAATGTTTAAAAATAAATAAATAAATAAATAAATAAAATAAAACTATTGCACAATGCAGTTGTCATTTAAACCAGATAGGGCAGAAAAGGGTTACCAAAAAATAATACAGTACTTCTGTCTTTTATATATACCCATTTAGGTACATTTACTGGTGCTCTTAATATTTTGTGCAGATGACAAATTCTCAGTTTTTGTTTTGTTTATCTGAAAATGTCTTAATTATCCCTTGCTTTTGAAGAAGTTTTGATGAATAAAGAATTCTTGGCTGACATTCTTTCTCTTTCAGCACTTTTGAGTATGTCAGCCCACTGCCTTCTAGTCTGAATGGTTTGTGATGAAAAGTCAGCTCTTTAGCTATTGAGACTCGTGTTCCCTGATGAGTTATTTTTCTCTTGATTCTTTCAAAATTCTCTGCCTTGGTTTTCATCAATTTGACTATAATTTATCTAGGTATGGATCTTCTTGAGTTTATCCTACTTGAAGTTTTTGAGCTTCTTGGATCTGGAGGTTAGTGTTGTTCATCAAATTTGGGGAGTTTATAGCCATTACTTCTTCAAATATTCTTTTTACTTTATACTATCTTCTCCTTCTGGGACTTTCATTATACATATGTTGATACACTTGAAGGTGTTGCACAGTTTCTGGGCTCTGTTCTTTTTCTTCTTTTTTTTTTTTTTTTTTTTTTTTTGCCTTTTTTGCTCAGATTGGATTATCTTCAAGTTCTATGACTCTTTCTTCTGCTAGTTCAAATCTGCTGTTAAACCTCTCTAATAGATTTTCCATTTCAGTTATTTTATTTTTCAACTCTAGAACTTCTATCTGGTTCATCTTTATATTGTCTCTTTAGTGAAAAAGTGTTCTCAATGTTACCTTTAAATCTTTAGACACAGTTTCCTTTAGTTCTGTGAATATATTTATATTAGCTGATTTAATCTTTGTCTAAACTATAACATTTAGGCCCCATCAGGGACAGCTTCTAGTGACAGCTTTTTTCCTGTGAAGAGACCATACTTTTCTATTTCTCTGTATGTCTGATCATTTTTTTTTGTAGAAAACTGGACATTTTAGACAATGTATTGTAGTACTTCTGGAAATCAAATCCTAACCCCAAGATTTTGCTATTGTTGTTTTTGTCATTGTTTTTGCTGCTGTTTGTTTGTTTAGTATATTTCTTAGACGAATTCTGTAATGTTTGTACTCCCTGAAGTGTGTGGCTCCTGAAGTCTCTGTTTGGTTAGTTTAGTAGCCAGCTAATAATTGTTCAGAGATCTCTTTAAAAGCCTTGAACCATTAAGTCTTCCAACTTTTTCCAAGGGGCTCTGTGTGCACATTGAGGCATTCCTTCAACACTCAGACACGTAGTTTACAACTCTGCCTCACGTTCAGCCATAGGAGAGAAATTGGGGCCCTCTCAGGTCTTTTCTAGACACATGCACATCCCTGGGCATGCACATGTTCTTCTAGATCCCCAGCAATATGTCAGAGCTTTTCAAAGTGCCCCCATGAATATTTCATTCCCTGTTCATGTTTTTGGCCAGGGTTTTGCTTTCCCTGTCTGGTCTCAGTCAATCTAATGCAGCTGCGATGTTAAAACATCTTGAGGATGGAAATTTTCCCACTGAGCTAGCTCTAAGTCAGGTGAAATAATGTGAAGCCATGTGAATGAGGCTTTTCTAGGTAGCTTTGAGATAGGTTAAATAGTGACAAAACTCTAGGTATGTGAGTTTCTGAGCAACTACAAGCCAAGTCTCCCAACCTCCTACCCCCCACCCCCAACCAGGTGCTCAAAGTCTACTGGCTTCCACAGCTACTATGGTTTTAAGGCTATTGGTTTTCAAGGCTACCACAAAGCTCTGGTGAAGGGAATGGGAGGCAGGGTAAGTTAAAACACCACAAAACCTACTGCTATGGAGGTTCAACATGTTTCCATCAATAAACATTCTTCAGGTTGTTGCAAGCCTTTTGATTAATTCAGAGTTCTGAGAAAGTCAATTTAGACAATTTCTGGCAGCGTCCTTCTTGCTTTTATGGAGGAGTTGATTTTATGAGGTCTTTAATCTTCCATTCCCTGCAAGTACAGTCTTAAAGAAATCTTGCCCCAGTGTGGTTTGGAATTTGCCTACAATGAACACGTTCCTGAGGAATCAGAAGTTGAAAGAAGCACCAGGAAAAATATTTTTAAAGGGTATACAAACAGTTGCTGGTTGCTGCCTCTAGGGTAAGGAACTGGGGATCTGGGGCACAGGAGGGAAAAAGTTTACCCTTTTGTACCTTTTGAATTTTGTATCATGTTCATGTGTTACTTACCCCCCAAAAAAGAACATTTTAATATACTTATGAAAGAAAAAGGAGGCAGTAGGTACTTTAGGTTTTCCCTGAAGACCCCATGAGATACACTGCACCCTGTTTCTGACAAACTCTCCATTCACTTAAACAGTCTTGCTCATTACCAGGATCATTAACTATAAGGTAGTAAAACAGATAGCTTTGACTTAGCTATTCCTCCTCAGTTTATTATTTTTACTATGGAGAGTTGCATCCCCATTGTCTAGCTCATCCCTCCACCACAAAGACCCAGTTTGTAACATGTGATAGAATATACATCATTCTTCATAAGTCCTCTCACAACTGTAATTAAATTATGTAGGTGGGTACTCAGATATTTAATGTATGCTCCAAGAGGGCAGACCCCACAGTAGTCTTATTCACCATTCTAGTCTCAGTTTCCCAGTTGCCTGACACATAGCAGGTGATTAGTAAATCTTGTTGAGTTAAATTGAATTGCCTTTACATTGTGTAAGGCTTTAGCACTTGATGCAAGCCCAAAAAAGCATCATGAGGGCCCGCTACTCTACTAGAAAAAAAATCAGTTCAAGATTTCCAGGGTACTCCCCTGGAAAAACATGTATCCTTCCAGATCATCATTGGGTTTTAGGAAATTTCTGTAGGAACTGGTTAGAGAAACAAATACCAGATTAAAGAAAAATTTTTGGCTATGCTTTAAAAAATGAGGCTATAAAAATGAAGCTGAAAAGTATATTTCCTTCATCACTCTTAACTCTGAAAAACTTTTTTTAAAGCAGATTAAGCCACAATCTTCCCTATCCCACCTCAATACCATTCATCATAAAAAGAAAAAAAAAACTCAGCTTCTTATAAATGGTTGCTCTGAAAGGCTGGTTTGGCTCACTTTTCCACCCTAGTCCCCATAGCACAGCACTCCAGTCCAGCTACTTTGGAATCTTCTAATCTGGTCTTCTGAGGACTTTCAATGAACATGGCAATATGGCAATATTGCCTTTATCAAATTCCATTTGACACTGCTTCATATCTACTACCATACGACATACTCATTGCATTGATCTGAGCTACTCTAGAGAACATCTAAAATACAGTTGTCCCTCATTATTTGTTGGGGTTTAGTTCCAGGACCCCTGCAGATACCAAAATCCACAGATGCTAAAGTCCCTTATATAAAATGGTGTAGCATTTGCATATAACCTACACACATCCTCTCATTACTTATAATACCTAATATAATGTAAATGTTATGTAAATAGTTGTATATACAATGTAAATGATATGTAAATAGTTGCCAACACATGGCAAATTCAAGTTTTACGTTTGAGAATTTTCTGGAGTTTTTTTTGATCCCCAGTTGGTTGGTTGAATCCACACATGCAGAACCCACCAGATACAGAGAGCCAACTATAACTCCATATGCCCCAAGGCACTGATTAAATATCACCTGGATAATGATAGGATATCTGCTGAGAATGTATATTACATCACCAACTCTTCCCTGCACACCATGGTACTACACCCACTCCAAAGAGATTAAAAGCTTCGGTCTCCCTCATTATAGAGCTATTCAGGAAGAACTGAAGGGCATCAGATTGGCACCTCTCAAGAACCATTCGTCAAGAGGATAATCAGATGGGCTAGCATGATTCAAATCATTCACTCACACTGGACATATCAGTTAGATTTTCCACTCTCCCACTCTCCCAGAGTAAAGATGAATTGGCTCTAAAGTTTATGAGTCAATTTAGGTTGCTTGACTATTTGTGCAAGACAGTGGCAGCCAGGAACCAGAGAATGAGAAAGCTAGAAGGAACCCCAAAGATCACTGATGAAACCTCTAGTTTTAGAAATGGCAAAACTCGGGTTCATGCAATTAAAGTCTTACTTAGCGTCATACAACTAGCTGGTAGCAGAGTTGGAACTAGCACTCAACTAGGTTCTCTGTGTGCAAAGCTCCACTAAGTGTATTCAGTATCAAATTTGTGTCAAAGATGAAACTGACCCATGATTTCAGGAAAGCAATTACTTACCAGATATGTACCCCAGTTGCCAAAGCAAGAGCTGAACAGGCACCTCAAAAGGTCACCTTAATGTAAACATCTAAAACTCTTGTCTTGAAAAGTACAGAATGTAAGAAAGTGACATTTTTGTATTCTTTTAAAGTATAAGTTTTCATTAGTCCAAGACACCCTACATATTTGTGGTTGTACATGTATATGTGTGGGCTTAATGATATAATTCTTTTTTCTGACATCTGTTTTATATATACAAACATACATACATATATAAGTATGCTATCCATGGTTTTTAAAAGGCTATTTAAATTTTTTGTTTAATTTTTTTACATTTAACTAAGAACTGTCATGTCCACTAAAATAATGTGAAAATGTATGCAGGCATAAAATAAGATCCTATAATTGGGTGGGTCATTCCTTTCCTAAATGATTAAACTATAATATACAATGCAAAAAAAAATAAAGTCATGGAATGTTAGAGCTCAAAGTGGGCTTATAGATCCCCTACCCAAGCTCACCTTTGTAAAGCTGCAGACCTAGAGCCCCAGCAAAATGACTTACCAAGGTCACAGACCCCATTAGTAGCAGAACCAGCACCATACCCATGTATCTAGACATCATGTCTAGGTTTTTGTTCCCATTATACCATCATTCTGCTTCTGCTCATTTGTAAACAGTGTCTAGTAGTGCTTCTCCAGAGAAACCTCTACCTGGAAACTATCATCTTCCATTTTCCTAGCCCATTTGAGTCCAAGACTCCTAGCCTATTAGAAGTAGATCACCTAGCTCAGGAGTTATAACTTAATTGAACCTAAGCTGTGAATATATTTTATTTAGCTACCACATTTTTAAAAAAAAGTAAAGGCTTTTTGGGCAAGGGTATAGCTCAGCTCAGTGATTGAGCATGTACTTAGCATGCACGAGGTCCTGGGTTCAATCCCCAGTACCTCCATTAAAATAAACAAACAAACAAACAAACAAATAAACCTAATTACCTCCCCCTTAAGAAAAAAACAATTTTTAAGTAAAGGTCTTTTAAATGGCATGAGTCTGCCATATTTTACCCCAATCACTCTAACTCTGGTAACTCACTTCCAACATCTTCATACTTATCTGTTTTCTCCTTGGCCTCTGACAGCCTATGAGTCTGCAAACCCTGAATCCAGAGCAGGCATAATTAACAGCACACCATAGTAAACTAGTTGATGGAAAATGTGATATATGGTATTATGTTTTTACCAATAACGATAATCACTGCCTTACCAGTAAAAATCAATTTAGGTTAACTAGTAATATCAGAGGTTTACAAACTACGTACGACCAGTGAATAAAACCCAACCCATACCCATTTTTGTATGCCCTCCCTCAGCTGAGCTCAGAATGGTTTTTATATGTTTAAGCAGTTGAAAATATTCAAATAAAGAATACTATTTTGTGACACATGAAAATTCTGCAAAATTCACTTTTCAATGTCAATGAATAAAGTCTCATAAGAATACAGCCACTCTCATGCCATGTACGTATTATCTATGACTGCTTTCTTGCAACAATGGCAGTTAAATAATTGCCACAGAGACTGCATGGCCCTCAAAGCCTAAAATATTGCCCTTCACAGAAGAGATCTGCTGACTCCTGAGCTATATCAAAGAAAATGTAAACTTGCTAGTAAACTGCTGGAAAGTCATGAATATTTGTGTAGGATTCTAACAGCTTACACATCACTCCCCAATGCATTTTCCTAAAACCCAGCTCAGATCATGCCTCTTTCCCACCAAAAACGTTTTTAACACTATCTAGAAAAAAAAGTCTAAAGTAAAGTACTTAACAGGTCCAGCACGGTCAAGACCTCAACCTTCCATTCCAACCTCATCTCCCACACTTCTCTTCCTGCATCCTATATTCCAGATGACTTGAATTATTTGCTATCCCTTTACATTCTCTGGGTCATTCCTACTACATGAAACGCCCAGTCCTGAATACAGTGCCATATGGTAAAATAAGCAGGGCCTTTAGAGTCTGGTCTGGAATCTAATACAGTCTCTTGCCCTTATTCGTTGAGAAAGTTACTAAACATTTCTGAACTTTAGTTTTCTCATCTATAAAATGAGAATAAGAAGCCTTGCCTAATAAAACTATTACAAGATTTTAACTCCTGGCATATAGGAAGAGCTAAACAAGTGGGAAGTGTTATTAATTCTGCCCAGTCACAGTGCTGCTTCCTCCTTTGCTTTCTTTTCCTTCTCCTTCCACATGGAAATGAGCTCTCCCTCTAATGTCACATACCATGGTATCCACCTGCCGCACTCTATGGCTCTGACCCATATCTACTATCTTATATGACAGTGATCTCTATGCATGTCTTATCTCCTCTAATAGTCTGGGAACCCCTTAAGGGCAGAATCCACCTGGGGCTTATTCTGTCACATGTGTGACAGCCCTGAGAACAAGGGCTTGACTTTAGTAGGTGCGCAAGTATTTATGGAAAGAATGACATATGTTCACTGAAAATATATATATCATTTGTTAGGTGTAACATGTTATATTGGGCTATAAGCAGGGGCTACATCATTTTTTCTAAATCATATCCAGCCTAAGTGTGTAGAAAAATTCAAACACCATCAGGGACCAAAATTGCCAACATAAAGACAAAGAACAAACAGAAAAGTGGGCAATGTATTCACTTTGCACGGTGCCTGTGTTTTCTTGTTTTGTTTTGTTTTGTTTTGTTTTGGGGGGGAAGGTAATTAGTTTATTTATTTATTGATGGAGGTACTGGGAATTGAACCCAGAACCTCGTGCATGCTAAGCACATATTCTAACACTGAGCTATGCCCTCCTCCCAGGTTGCCAGTGTTTTTATTTTTCATTAGTTTAAGTTATAATCAGCATCTTGTACTCCAACAGTTATGGGTAGATCACACTTAAGGGTGGAGGGAAATCGACCACTTCTCCAAGGAAGACATTGAATGTCACTCATAGCATCGATCACATATGAGCACAGATCTAAGAAAATCTAAATATTCAAACAGGACTTACATGTAATAAATTAATCACCACACACACAGCTGTGACTAAAACCTTATCGTGAGCTCTGTACAAAATCAGACCCAGGCAGGAAATCAGGTTCCACCTGGCTTAATAACTTTATCAAAAACTGCAACTGCTTTGTATAGCATGATGCCTCAGGCTTCACTGGTTCCTAAAAACACTAGGCATTCTACTTGATGGTCAATTTCACAAGTTAAATAAAAAGGTGCCCATCATTCTTCCTTACTTCTAATGCCAGACTCCAAATGACAAAATGAATCCAAACACATGTATACAAAATTAGGTGCTGAGACATGCCAACATAGGGAATGACATTTTCCAAAAAGATGACGGCAAAAATGTATTTCCAACTACTTCTGCTTATGCATTTCCCTTCAGAAACCCACTAAAAAGCACACACTCACCAGCAGATATATTATTGATCTGAAGCTGTATTATCAACAACTTATAATGTTTAGCCATTTCCATTCACAAAGCAGTTTCATAATCCATTAACTCCTTGGAGCATCACAACAACTCTGTGAGATGCGGATAATTAACCCCCATTTTACATATGAAGTAAATGATTTATGCCTTCTTCTCCCAAGATGGTGAAGCCAAGATTGCAACCCAGGTCTTCTAACTCTCATTCCAGTGGTTTCTTTTCCTTTTTCCTTCACACAAAGCCAGAGAATACCTTTGTTTTGCTTCTATCCCACATTTTCTCAAAAAGTTGCCCAGCTAGAACAGTGTGAGGAAGGAACGTGGGAGTATAAACATCACTGTGGTCAAATTGGTGGGAAACATCCCGCCTTTGCCTCTAGTTGCCTCCTGCAACTTAAAGGAAAGAAATGGAGTGTGGGTTAGCTGCTGGGTTTTATTTACTAACTGTCCTATTTTTGGCTTTTACGTATACTCAGCAATAGAAAACCACCATAAATATCAACCAGCCCCTTGAACCAAAATATCCATTGGATCTTTTGCCCTTATACAAAGGTTTAGGCCTGCATCATTGTTGACTCCTGCTGCTTTCAGTCTCAGAAAAGATGGAAAGTATAAAAACCGCAACTTGTCCCAAGCTCAGAAAACTTTTGCTCTTCTTCAAACGTTTCACTGAATGGTTTATTTTTTCTTAGGAACCATCACCTCTCCTATACGCCTTAGCTGGTCATTTTTCAGCACAAAAGTTTTCAGCTTACCCTCCACTTCACAAAGCCACTCCTTTCCAGGAGAGGTTAAATGAGCTTCATTTGACTATGAATACTACACCAAGTAGTGTAGGCTAACAAGTAAATAAAAAGAAAATCCAAACAATCCCCTGGCCTTTTCCTTTCAGGAATCCTCACCTTTGTAACTACTTGTATGACACAACCTGCATATCTTTAACCCTCTCAATGAACTCTATTAAGTGTGACACATCCCAGAGCCTGGCCTCTAAGTCTCTAAGGATCTGCATTTCAATCAAAACCCCCAAATCTTGGAGTGATGGAAACGTTCACATTTTGATTGTGGTGGTGGTTTCATTGGTGTACACAGCTATCAAAATTCACCAAATTGTACATGTGAAATATGTGTAGTCTACTGTACAGGAATCATACCACTATAAAGGTGTTAAAAATAAAAAATAAATGTAAAACCCTAATCTTTCAGGTGCTTCCAAGAACCTACTCTTGTTTAGGCTACAATAGGACAAAACCATTAAATGATCCAAGTCAATCAAATGATCAGCAGGAACTTGGAAAATTTACATTCTGACCAAAGTGGGCAGACAACAGGTGTGGGGGAAAGCACAGACTCCAGGAGGCACCATAAACAGCACCACAAACACCACCACTGCACTGCAGCTCTCAAGCCTTCCTCTCTGCTTTTGGTTGGCTGCATCTGTCTTAAGACGGTCCCCATACTGACCTAGACACAGTGTTTGGGGGATAAATCTCCTCAAAACAAAGTTACAAGCCATACAGTGCATATCTACCAGTGATGTTGCCTTTATTTTTCATAACCATCTTTCAGCCAAGAAGAGAAAAAAATGAATTATGACCACCCATTCACTAGCCTCCATTCTTCTAGGTATATACTTTGACACAAATGATTAGTTTGCCTGCACTCTTGTCGGTGACGTTTATTCTTCTTCCTCTGACTCCAAGCCTTCTGCCAACTAGCAGAAATAAAAACTCCACACACAGTGGGGGGGGGGGAGGGTCCCACAGCTGTCAGCTGTGAACACTGGGAAAGCCCACCTAGGTAAGGCTCCTTCAGCCCACTGACTCCAAACCTGTGTTCTCTGCTAAGTCCCCTGGAGGCTGGGCTCCTTGTTTCAGAGACTAGGCAGGTCTTTGTTCCACCCTCGAGCAGAATTCAGTGGCAGGTGAGGTCACTGAATAACTCTGAACTTAGACCAACCTTGACTTAAACCACAGCTCAGTAACTAAAGAAAAACAGAAAAAAATTACTGGGGCAAAGGTACTTTCCTTAGAAAATAACTTGCCATCGGAAGTTTTTTACTGCCCCCATTCTTATCTGTAGCAACCATGCACCAGACAGGAACAAAACCAACCGTGACTCAAGCTACTGGCCTGAATTTGCAACACTTTAGGAGGTGTTGGGACAGTTCCTTGGTCAGTTTGGCTGTCCCTTTGCCCCACACATGGGTACTAAACATGTCTGATAGTACGAGCAGACCGTCCCTTCGGAACAATAGTCTGTCGAGAAAGGATAGTTGCAGAACAAAAGGGTCCCTGGGACAGCCAGATTCTGTCTTATAAGGTCAAGGCCACTAAAGAGAAAGGCCCCAAATTCTAGTTGTAGCCACCAACTTTCACTTCTACTGACCCCGCTGCCAAAGTGTCTGGAAACCCACTAGCCTCAGAGACCTGGTCTGGGAATCACCCTGAATCCTCCCTTCCCCTGAGGCGTGGAAAGAGCAGGCCAGAGCCACCCGCTCAAGGAAACTGCTGATGGAAGCCTTCCACTTACTTCTCATTGCGCTGATAAGCGCGTTGCCGTCTTTGATTACGTCTTTGATGAATTTATTGGTCCTCTCCAGTTCCTGCTCATAACACTTGAGCCTCTCGCGGAAATCGGGGCTGTCCAGGTAGCAGTCACTGAACTCCAGCGGAGGATGCCCCATGGTTCTGATGGCGGGGGTTGGAAGGAGAGAGGAAAGACACAAAGACCAAGAGCATCAGTGGCACAGTTCGGGGAGTAGATGGGGTGCACCGAGTGAGGGACCCGGTTAGGAAGCTGTCGCCTCCCTCTCTTTGGAGGACAGGTACCTGTTCTGATGAGATTTCTGGAGACAGCTGGCTGGTCTGTACCGGAAGCGGGCGGCCTGGCGATTGCTTCAGGTGACCCGGAGGGCTAACTAACGCAGTCGGATCCTGGCGGGGTGCTGACTAGCAAGCAGCATGCCGCTTAGGCATCGCTCCCCAGACAGGCAGCAGAAACTGCAGCTCGGCAGGATCCTTCCTGAGCAATTGCTAACGTGACACTTCGGCCCGCCCAAGGTGTAGGCGGGGGTGAGCGCTGAGGGTGGGAGCTGCCTCTCCCGGCTCCCTGCTGCCAAGCCAGCTGAAGATTTCCTTTGCCGAACTCCGCGGGCAACCCTGATTGCACTGTCCCCTCCCCCTTCTTAAAGCCAGCGCCTCCGCCCTGCCCCAGCGAAGCCCCCGTACCGAACCAGGGCACTCGGGCTCTTTCTTCAACGGTCTGACTTGCACCCTAGGGTTACCAGAGTCCCCTGGCTCCCGAAAGTTCTTCCTGGTCCCAGAGAGCTGGCCTGCCGGCCTGTTAAGCGCCGGAAGGGTTAAGCCGGGGCGGCGATGAAACGTAGCCTTCCTCCATAGACGCCCTAGCGGGAAGGGGAGGGCAGCAGCGCGTCGCACAATAGCTGCGGTAGCCTGGCGCTTCCCTACGGAAACTGGGGAACAGTCAGCGCCCTAGACTCCAGCTGGAAAGCATGGCGGCCTGGGAGATGTAGTCTTTCCGTTTCACGCCCGGGTGACTCCTCCCTGCTATCTCCCCACCACCCCGCCAGGGCGGCCTCTCTCGCGGAAAGGCATTCCCAGCCTGCCCCAGGCTAGCCCTCCCGGCCCAGCCTCGAGGGGCAGGTGCGCCGCACTAGGGTCGATGTGGAAAGTTTCTGAAACCGGAGCGAGCAAGAACCCAGGAGGGATCGTTTGTGGGAGGCGCGCTCTCTCTCTCTCTCACTTCCCATTATCTGGCTGGATTGTTTATTCTTTTTCCTTCCTCTCTTTCCTGCCTCCCTCTAACTGACCAACTTCTTTTCCTCCTCTTCCCTTTCCCATTTCTACTGGTGCTAGAGCTCGAAGTCTCATGGGCCTTCTACCTGAAGGGTTGACTCCTGCTCTTGGATCCTGTAATTAAGCTCAGAACCCCTTGCCAAGAAAACGGGAGGCCGGAATTAGGAGTTCATTTTTCCCTTGAATCGGATCTCAAAGCATGGTTTTTGTGACCCAACTCAATGCATCCACTGATTAAAGCCCGTGATTTTCCATGTGTAAGTGGAAAACCTAAGAAGAGGCTGTTATAAATTGTCTTGTAGCTTCCCTGAGAGGCCTCTTGTCCATTGTCTGTTGTAGGACAACTGGGGCTGCTCTACAGGTGGCTGCCTTGAGATTAAGAATAGCTAGGGGCTGGAAAATAGTATGAACATGGGCAAAAAGAGTCATTTTAATTTTGGAGAAGTGTTTAGATTACATTGCCCTCGGAAGAAAGCCAAGAAAAGCCAGAACTGAAGGGGATAGTAAATAGACTAATAAGGGTTAAACCACCTGTATTAGTGTTCTACTGCTACTGTAACAAATTACCATAACCTTGATGACTTGAAACAACACAACTTTATTATCTTACAGTTCTGGGAGTCAGAAAATAAAAATAGACCTCTCTCAGCAAAAATCAAGATGTCAAAAGGGCTGTATTCTTTTCTGGAGGCTTTAGGGTAGATTCCATGTTGTTGCCTTTTCCAGCTTTTAGAAGCTGTCCACATCCCTTGGCTTATAGCCCCCTTCCTCCATCTTCAAAGCCAGCAATGGCTAATCAAGTCTCTCTCCCACTGCATTACTCTGACACTGACTCTCCTGCCTCCCTTTTTGTCTTATAAGGACCCACCGAATAACCTAGTATAATCTCCCCATCTCAAAACTTTTAACTTAAATCACATCTGCAAAGTCCTTTTGTTGCCAAATCCAAGTTCATGTGCCCACTGCACCATGAGGCCAAACAAACTGAAACATCGGAGTTTGGAGCAGAGAAAAGCTTATTGCAGGGCCGAGTAAGGAGGATGGGGTGGCTCATGCCCAAGAAAACCCCAGCCTCCCCCAAAGAGTTTCAGCAAAGCATGTTAAAAGCCATGTCAGGGGAAGGGAGAGCTTCACAGGGTACATGATCAGCTCGTGCACAATTCTCTGATTGACTGATGTGGAGGTAACAGGGTAATCAACACTATCAACCCTTGGGCACCAGAAGGTCTGGGAGCCACGTGCTCTTGAGCATCAAGTAGTTAATTTCTTCCCTTTGGTGGTGGTCTTAAGCCACTAAAACATTTAGGAAATATACATGAGATACTATTATCTGGGTCCTTCAGAGAGGATCTACAGCAGAGGATAAGGGGGAGGGGGTCTGACTCTGGGAGGCCCCACAGGGTCCTGCTCTGTTACACTTTTGCCATGTAAGATAACATATTCACAGGTTCCAGGGATTAGGACATGGGCATCTATGGGGGAAACATTCTTCTACCTTCCACACAATCCATAATCATCTATAACACATGTCACTAATCCTCAAAACAAACTTATGGGGTTGCTATTATTATTATACCCATTTAAAGATGAGATAGCTAAGTTGAAGAGAGGTTAAGTGACTTGTCTAAGGACACACAGCTACTTAAGTGGCAGATCTTGAACTTGAGCCTACTCTGCTCTTAACTGCTACATTATATTGCAGTAATGGTGAGAAATCCAAAGGAAACACTGAGAATTAATAGGTAGCCACATCCCAAGTCCCAGGGAAGGATTTTATTTCCTAATTCTTTAATAGTTATCTTTTTATCTTTATTTATCCTATTTTATCTTAATTTCCTATTCTTTTTATCTTTATGAGAAAATGCCCATTTTCTTTATAAACACCAATGCAGGTACTAAGGGAAGATGCCCAATGAATGGGTACACGGTCTTTCATTCTAGCAAGGTTGCCTACAGTATTCAGTAACTAATTCAGCAAACACTTATTGAACATCTGCTGTATGCCTTGACTTGTAGAGCCTATACCTATATTTTCATCATGATGAACATATCCATTGACATTATTGATGTTAGGTATTGTCTAACTTCCTACACTCAAAGTGTTTTACAGTCATCTGTGTTATCTTTTATCTATACAATGAAACTAAAGTGCAGAGGAAAACAAATGCCCTTCCTGGTCCAAGTACCAAGGAAGAAAGAGAGTTAAAATTAAAACTCAGTCCTTCAGATAATAGCAGCATTAATTGAGCATTATCCTAGATGCTTTGCACACATTGTACCTACCCTTACAACACCCTTATAGGATTGAGTCTTCAAATTTTTATTCACATAACCCCTAAAACTTTTTGAGGACTTGTGTACTCCCTCACATATTTTTAGGTTGACATCTAAATTTTTTCCTCATGTTTAAATAGTTGCAAAAGGTATAATTTCTAGCATACTATACATATTGACAATGCAAAAGAAAACTGTTATATTACATGTTTAAAGATATTCATTGAATTCTAAAAACCAGGGCAATTTGATGCCCACCATCAAACATTAAACATGAAACAAAGGTGTAAACCTGTCTTTAACTTTCAGAAAATACACATTGTTTTTTTCTCCTTGAAATCAAATATCCATTGCATTCTTCCTACAAAATTGTATTCTATTATAATATATTGTCATACTTGAAAGTCCTCTATTGATCTCCATTTTGAATTTCTCTGCAACAAAAATATGTCCATAAATAGAAATTTAATTATTCTTATTTCCTTGTGACCATAAGTCTCCAAGCAGAAAAAGTCTTCCAGTTTGAGTTATAATCGCAATTATTCTGCATACATAGTAGATCAAAGTAGCATGAAGATACTTCTATTATACATTGTGATTATTATTAAACATAAAAACATACAATTTTTATTGGAAATGCATCTATTAGTGAGATAGGTAAGGAAGGGGTAGGTTATAGGGACTTGAGTTAAAGAAGAGTCCTATACATCAGTATTTGAAATTGTTGCTTTTTTTAGCCCCAAAAGTTTTTACAGCCTGGTTTGAAGTACCACAGTAAGATTTCTGACCTTTGAAAAGTGTGCTTTCCTTTTAAGAGACTGGGGGAAAGATGTGGGAAACACAAATAGGAGGTGGTTCTCAGGCAAATTGTTTTTAAGAAACAGTACTAAAAGAAGTTGATGATTTGGAAATTGGCTCCCTTTCAGCTTTATTCATGATTACCAAAACTTGGAAGGAACCAAGATGTCCTTCAATAGGTGAATGGATAAATAAACTGTGGTGCATGCATACAAGGGAATATCATTCAGTGCTAAAAAGAAATGAGCTATCAAGACGTGAGAAGACACAGAGGAAACTTAAAGGCACATATTATTAAGTGAAAGAAGCCAATCTGAAAAGACTACATAATATATGATGCCAGCTATGTGATATTGTGGAAAAAGCAAAACTATGAAGACAGTAAAAAGATCAGTGGTTGCCAGAGGATGTGGAGAGGGGAGAAGGAGTTGAATAAGTAGAGTACCAGACGATTTTAGAACAGTGAAAATGCCCTGTGTGATATCATAATGGTGGATACTTTTTATTATACATTTGTCCAAACCCGTAGAATGTAAGACACCAAGAGTGAATCCTAATGCAAACTATGGACTTTGAGTGATTGTGTTGTAGGTTCAATGTAGGTTCATCAAATGTGCCTCTCTGGAGGGGGATGTTGATAATGAGGGGAAGTTATGCATGTGTTGGAACCAGGGGTATATGGGAAAGCTCTGTACTTCCTCTCAATTTTTGTAACCCTAAAACTGCTTTAAAAGTAAAGTCTTTAAAATTTTGAAGGAGTAAACAAATTCCATTTTGCCTGTTTCCTGAATGTTAGGGTAATACCACCTCCAAGCTTTTTTTTTAATCGAGGTATAGTCAGTTTACAATGTTGTGTCAATTTCTAGTGTACAGCACAATTATTCAGTCATACATGAATATACATATATTCATTTTCATATTCTTTTTCACTGTAAGCTACTACAAGATACTGAATATATTTCTCTGTGCTATACAGTATAAACTTGCTTATCTACTTTATATATGCCAGTCAGTATCTGCAAATCTTGAATTCCCAGTTTATCCTTTCCCACCCCAATCCCCCTGGCAACCACAAGTCTGTATTCTATGTTTGTGACTCTGTTTCTGTTTTATATATAAGTTCATTTGACATTTTTTTTTAGATTCCACATATGAGTGATGTCATATGGTATTTTTCTTTCTCTTTCTGGCTTACTTCACTTAGAATGACATTCTCCAGGAGCACCCATGTTGCTGCAAATGGCATTATTTTATCATTTTTATGGCTGAGTAGTAGTCCATTCTATAAATATACCACAACTTCTTTATTCAGTCATCTGTCAATGGACATTTAGGTTGTTTCCATGTCTTGGCTACTGTAAATAGTGCTGCTATGAACATTGGGGTGCAGGTGTCTTTTTGAATTAAGTTTCCCTCTGGATATATGCCCAGGAGTGGGATTGCTGGGTCATATGGTAAGTCTAGTTTCAGTCTTTTGAGGAATCTCCATACTGTTTTCCACAATGGCGGCACCAAAACACATTCCCACCAACAGTGTAAGAGGGTTCCCTTTTCTCCACACCTTCTCCAGAATTTGTCATTTGTGGACTTTTGAATGATGGGTAATCTGACTGGTGTGAGGTGATACCTCATCATAGTTTTGATTTGCATTTCTCTGATAATTACTGAAATTGAGCATTTTTTCATGTGCCTATTGATCATTTGTATTTCTTCCTTGGAGAATTGCTTGTTTAGATCTTCTGCCCATTTTTGGATTGGGTTGTTTGTTTTTTTTCTTATTAAGTCATGTGAGCTGCTTACATATTCTGAAAATCAAGCCCTTGTCAGTTTCAACCTCTACAGTCTTAATACAAGACAGTATCTCCTTCCTAAGCAATCACTCTATTTCAGCGATGATGCTACAGAAAGAATACTGAGTTTAGAGAAATACAGGTGCTACAGACCTGAAGTTGAGTGCCACTCTTTATAAGCTTTGTGACCTTGAGCAAGTCATGTCAACTCTCCATAGAATAGTATCTTCTTCACAAATTTTTCTAAGGATTAACTACAGATAATATAAGTGGAAGTGCCTGATGCATAATAACTCCTCAACAAATGTTGGTTGAATCCAATGCTTTTTCACTGTTCCTGTTCTGATGGACTGCACCAAAGGCAGAGAGGCATCAGATTGCTCACAAGGATATTCCTAGAAAAATATTACTGTTTATATAATAATACAACTTGATCCCTGTTCATTATCATCAGAGAACAGTAAAAAGCCATGCTCAGAGTAATTAACATTTCAACTCACATAGAAACTCTAGCCTGGTTTGTGGGGTAGTTGGTGTGGTGTCTCAACTTTCAGGACAATTACAGGGTCTGCAGCATTGCAACATGTCCAAGACTCTCTTCCAGGATTTCAGAACCAGCACCTGAAAGCCTAGAGTTAATCATTTTAGTGGGTTACTCCAAGGTGGAGTTGCAGGACAGCTGTACATCTCAACACTGTTCAGCCCAGGATAGGAGCTTATCAGCTTGATGTGTCTGTCTGTCTGTTCTTCACACTGAAATCAGAACCATAATCCTTTAACCTCATAAAGCAGATCGGCCTCCTATAAATTTCAAAGTACTTTCACAACTTGAAAGATATAAAGTGTGGAAAAGTGAAGAAACCAGATGTTGTAGATTTTTAGGAAAGGCAATGTACCTGTCCAAGAAAACCAAATAAATATCCAATATTACATTAATATGCCAGCTTCTGTTTCATCTCTCCCATGCGGCACCACATTCATTAAATTATTTCTTTACGACACTTGTTAATCATTTGCTCTTCTCCACATGTGAAAAATGTTAGGCATTCTTTTTAAAAAGAGTCTGGGAGCCTGCAAGAAAGGTAATTTTCCAAATGACATTTTTTAGGCTTCGGTAATTTATAAGATGTGTTTCAAATTGAAAGAGCTTTATCCTGGGAGGGGAGGGGCATAGCTCAATGATGGAACACGTGCTTAGCATGCATGAAGTCCTGTGTTTAATCCTCGGCACCTCCATTAAAAAAATTAACCTAATTACCTCCCCCCAAAATAAAAAACATAAAATTAAAAAAGAGTTTTATCCTAAAGTTATAAAGTAATATTTCATAATCCCTGTGCTTCCTATAACAACTCCTAAAAGTATTTGTCCTAAAATGTTACAATATCTCTTTCACAGAAAGGTAGAGCAGATACAAAAGTTAATTGGTCTGTATCAGAAAGAAGGAGAGAAACTGAGGGGAAATAGGAGTGAGAAGTAGAGGGAGAGAGGGCAGCATGGATTGATGACCTGTCTTAAGACAGGTACTTACTTAAATGATCTTGTTTACTTTGCATAACAACTCAGTGAGGAAGGTTCTGTTGTTACCTGCATTTTACAGATGAAACAGTTGCAACTAAGAGAAGTTAAGCTATTTGGCCAAAATCACCCAGAAAATAAATGATGCACCAGATATTTAAATCCAGGTCTGAATCTGAAGCCATTTTTGCTGTTGTATTATAATGTCTTTCAACCTGATACATCAATATCTAATCTCCATTCCCTCCTGCTGATATGACCAGATATACTGAGTACTACAATATGGAAAAAAAAATACTTCACGGCTATTTATTGATCATTGCCCCAAATGATTTAAAATGATTGCATGTTTAGTATTAACATGGGCAGTATGTTGAACTTCTCTGAAGAGCTAGCTGACAGCTCTGGCTCTCATGCTACATATGCCCAACCCTCTAGAATTTCCAGACTTGCACTGCATAGACCAGAAGACAACGTGCATATCAGCTCCCCTCAACCCCAGAACATGACTAGCTTTGCCCCTGGTTCTAGCCTAGCCTAAATCCTGTACTACTATTGGCCCCATTCCCAGCCCAAGTCTTGGCTCTGGCCCATTCTCTGCTTTGACTGGACTTGGCCTGGTTTCTTTCCTTAGCCTAAGCCAAGATTTTAAGAGCTGTAAGCGCAAATGGTTCAAGGAAGGGAAAATCCTTTTCCACAGTTTTTTTGTCCATCCAACTTTCCACTTACCCTCCCTCTTCAGGTCTCCCCTTACAATGTTTCATGGTAAGAAAAGCCATCCATTTCAGTTTTAACAATGTAATCTATTCTAATCCATGTAATTATCCACCAAAATATTTATTCATAGGATTCACAGTTTTTGTCACACTTTCAAATCAAAGTTGTCTATTGGTAAGAACCTGGGGATATTTTCCTTATGACCATTTTCTGTGTCCCTTTTGATTCCCAATTAGCTATAGTTAAAAAAAAAATCCAGTCTATTTCAATTCTGAGAGACTTTATAAGGGTGATGAAAGAATGGCTGTTTACTTTTGTACTCCCAGAAACTGTTATACTTCTACTTTTATACTAATATCCTAGTATAGCCTGCTGCACTGTCCCATTTTCTAACATCTTAGAAGGTAATATGATCTTCTTAGGAGCCAGAAACTTTCCAACAGTTCCTAGATGCTCCTGCTGAATATTAGAACCTAAATTATAATGTTCTATTGATTCTTGAACTTTGGTTTGCATAAGAATCACCTAGGTTGCTTGTTGAACAATGTAGATTTTCCTACACCCCTCTCTTGAAGCAAGTCTGATGATATGGTATGGATTCAGGTATGAGCTGAGGCCAGGTAATATGTACTGAGGCCTAGAAATAACAAGGAATAAGATAATTGGGGTGGGGAGGGGAACATAGGTGAGTCCTTGGGAAATCTTAATTTTAGTTTATTTTTTTAATTTTTTAAACTGTAGTATAGTTGGTTTACAGTGTTGTGTGAATTTCTGGTGTACAGCATAATGTTTCAGTCATACATGTACATGCATATATTCTTTTTCATATACTTTTTCATTAT
>NC_045732.1:7433551-7459819 GCF_009834535.1 Camelus ferus
ACAGGGTTGTGCAATCTAAGCCGACCAGTCTCTAAATAGGGTTCTGTGTGAGTTCATATGTTCATCTGCCAGAGTTTTTATTTGACTCATGATTGCGAACATACTAGTGCACTCATGTACTTATCCACGCATGTGAAAACCTGAAGATGGTTCCATTTTGTGTCTAGGTTTGTGTCTGTGAACAAATAATAAACCCTTGTTGCAAGGCACTGAGATATAGGAGTTGTTTGTTACGGCAGTATAACCTAGACTATCCTGACTCTAACAGACCTGTTCAATTCACTTTTCAAAGTGAGAATCACTTTACTCAAACTGGGATTCCTTAACATGGCTAGATAAGAAAATGGTAGAGAGAAAAGGGTAGGGGACTTATTTCATCCAGCAGGTAAGTGCCTACCCTCTGCCTGGCAGAGACCACTTCCAGTTGTCCAGAGGGCCACAAATTGACATGTCTGCAGGATCAAGCAGATTATATAAATGAGTAGAGCAGGCCAGATGAGGTCTGGCCAACTGACAGTGCACACTCTACCTACGGGGATAGCTGTCACTTGGCTCTAGCCAATTGTTGCCATGCAGGAATGTGGACTCATTGTTGCCACATCTCCTGATTTTTCAAGAGAGGATGGAATTTTAGACTTCTTTGTAAAATATCTCAATTTTAAAACGTTGGCTCTGGTTTCCTCTTTAAGCCCTTTACGTGGGCCAAACAAAACATCCAAGAAGGCCAACTTTGGCCAATGGAATGCCAGTTTGATTCTAGTCCTGTATGTATTTTACGGTGGGGGAAACTGAAGCCAATCAGGACAAGAATAATCAAAGAGGGGTGATGAATTAGACCCAGAGCCTACTTCTGAAGGACCTGTGAAATACAAGGAAGAATCACTGTCGTTATTTATTCTGCGCTCGCTGTAAGCTAAGCACATATAACCTCACAGCAGCTCTGTAAGCTAAGCATTAGTACCATTCTTTTACATATGAGGAAATGCACTCAAAGACTAAAAGTAATTTGTACAAGTGTTTTAAGGAAAATTTTTAGCCAAAGATGGGGAGTGACTCCATTCTCTTTGCCTTGCCCTAAGTTAGCTAGTAATTTACTTTTTTTTTTTTTTAAAGGAATGAGGGAGAGGTTTAAAACTTGATGTGGCAGACACCCAGTCAGAAGGGTCTTTCAAAAATCATCCCTTTATTTTGTACTCAAGGTAACAATGTGTAGTAATCGACAGATCCACCTGCACTTGTTTCTCAGTCCTCTGCTGACGTTCATAATCCTGCCCACCACGCCCATGCCCCCCTCATACGTGTCGAGCTATACCTTTTAAAAGAATCTCTTAATGGCTTACTATGGGCAACTTAGGACACTGTTATAAATGTTAGATTGCAAACATCTTTTGTGAACTATCCTTTGTTCACTACTCCAGTTCACAGGTTTAAAATATCATTTTCTCTAACAGTGTGAGTTAGCTCTTGACTCTGGTATGTTATATAGCAGCACTAGTTGGATCTGAGTATATCCACCACATCAGAGCATCTGCATGGGGTGGATCAATCCCAACCAGTGCTATGCAGGTAATATTTAACAACAGGTTCTGTAGGGGAGGAGGAGGGTTGGAAGAAATGCCCTGTGTTGCAGCATTTGGCGATTTCAAGCTACCAGCATGATGTCAATTAATGCAGAGTTGGAAAGAGATGTATTTCCACCATTCAGTTACAATATATATACATAATCTCAAGAGCATGGATAACAGTAAAGTGTAGGGAAAAAATTAGGTATTGATGAGTTTTGAGTATGTATCATGTTCGTTTTCAGTATAATGTATGTAATATAGTTGTTACTTTATACAATTTAGTTTTGAATAACAGCTGTGTTTAACAGCTGGCTCGCAAAACTCCTGAAAATGTGACCGTCGCCACTTATGTTCCAGTAAGAGGCCCCTCCAGCACTCCACTGCTTTCAACTCTTTCCCAGAAAGTCACCCCCTTCCAAAGTAGGCCACACTATCACTGCAGGGCTGTAAAGGGCTGCTGCCACTGGACTCTGACCAAGAACAGCCTAAGGTGTGGGGAGAGTATTTGTTATTAATAATAATAGTAAAAAAAGAATGGAATGGTCTGGAACAGCTATTGAGCAAAATGAATTGTCAAATGTTGTTTTGGGTAAACGTGCCTTCACAGGTAAAGGCCAGAATAAGCAAGACCCATGCAGGAAGGGATGTAGTTAACAGATTTCTTAAAGGTTAACGGAATGGGGCAACTGGTGTTACCTAGCCATTGGCTCTGTATCTCTCATCGAGAGACAGACATTCATCACACTCCCTCCTCCTTCTCAGACGAATGGCACATAATCTACAAAAACTTCTCCACCTTGCCTTTTTTCACTTAAAAATATATCCTCCATTATTAAGTATAAGCACTATGTTATACAGCAGATCTCCAGAACATACTCATCTTGTATAACTGTAACTTTGTACCCATTAAACAACTCCCCATGGCCTCCATTCCCTGGCAACCACCATTCTGTTGTCCACTTCTGTAAGTTTCACTATTTTAGGTGCTTCTTGCAAGAGGTATTGTGCACTTAAAAATTTGTTAAGAGGATAAATCTCATCTTAAGTTTTCTTATCACAAGAAAGCAAAACCAAAACAAACAAAAACACAGTAACAAAGGGACATGAGGAAACCTTTGGAGGTGATGGATATGCTTATTACCCTGATTCATGGAGACAGTAACATGGACGGTATGCACTTGTCCAAACTCATCAAATTGTATACGTTAATACAGACAGTTTTCGTATCCAAATTATACGTCAACAAAGCTGAAAAAGCAATATCCTTGAGATCACTCCATAGTGCTCTATAAAGACATCTCTCACTCCTTTCAACAGCTATAGAGTACCATACATTGTGAGAATGTACCATAATTGAGTCGACTAATCTTCTATTGATGGACGCTTTGGTTATGCCTACTCTTGCTATTACAAATACAACTGCAATGAATAGATGTGTGACATCATCTTTAGCAATTTTTATCAATATGTCTTTGAGATCGATCCTTAGATGAGCTATTGCTGAATAAAGGGTGAAAACACATGTAATCTTGCTCATTACTGTCAAATTCTCCTTTGTTAAAGGGTGTACCTATTGCCTTTTCTCCATCAATGTATGAGAGTGCAAATTTCCAAGTTTTACCAGTAGTGTTGCCAGACTTTTGAATTTTGCCAATCTGATAGGTAATAAATGGTATATCAGTGTATTTTTAAACTTGCATTTCCCTTAATGTGAACAAGATTGCCCATCTTTTTCATATGGTTAAAACCCATTCCCACTTTCTTTTTCCTTGTGTGCTATTAATTGATATTTTGGGCCCAATTTCTATAGAGTCTTTGGTCTTTTCTTCTTTTCAAAAGAGCTCTCTATACCTTAGGGATGTACTAGGACATTTGCCCTTCTTTCTCTGATGAAAGTCGAAAATATTTTTTCCAGTCATTGCACACTTCTTTTTCACTATGTTTATGGTATTTTGCCATGCAAAAGCATTTTATGTTTATGGAGCCAAATTTATCAATATTTTGCCTTATTTCTTCTGGATTTTCATTCATTGTTAGGAGAATTTTTCTCATTTTTAGTGTATAGAGGATTGTTTCTTGTAGTACTGAAATGGTTTTGACTTTTACATTCTAAACTCTGGTCCGTTTGGAACTCATCCTCATGTATGGTGTGAGGAAGAGATCCAGTTATTCCAACATCACTTGTTTAAAAGTGCATCGTGGGAATGACTTCATGAAGACGGCAGAATAGAAAGCTCCAGCCCCTCCTCCCTCCACAGAGCTATTGAGTTAACAACAATGTATGGACCAGTATAACTGTGTGAGAACTCCAGACACTAGTTTAGAAGCTACAGCACTCAGGTCGTTGTAAAACCAAGACAGGGATTCCAGCAAAAGGGGCAGGAAGATTTGCTGTGTTTTGAAGCCTGTTTGGCCTCCTCCCCTTACACTGCATAGCATGGAGAAACCGGGAGGAAATGCCCCATTATGCAGCCCCAGCATGTGGAGGGAAACAAAAGAGTGGACTGTGCACCCAACGTCTGGCTTGTTCAGGGGCTTCCTGAGGGAATGGTTTCTGTCTTGCCTGACTCAGAGCACTGGGGGGACTGGTGACAGAATTTGAAAGCTGCTGACAACAGAGGCCAGCAACACATTAGAGCTGAAATTCCACAGCAAACTGCAGGGGGAGAAAGAGACCAGAAAAGGTGTGAGAGGTCCTAGAACCTCCAGCTGGGCTGATTTGTGATCACCTTCCCATGTTCAAAACCAGTATGAACAACCCTAGTGCATGTGATAGTCTTTTTGATAGCATCTAATAGTCTCTTAGGCTTTCTCCAGTTTTCTTCATTCTTTTTTCTTTCTCTTCCTCTGACTCAACGATTTCAGATGAACTGTCTGCAGGTTCACTGATTATTTCTTCTCTCTACTCAAGTCTAGTGTTGAAGCACTCTGATGCAATTTTCAGTTCAGTTATTGTATTTTTCAGCACCAGACTTTCAGCTTGGTTTCTTCTGTAGTTTTTATTTTTATTGATAATATCAGTTTGTTCACGTGTTCCTTGTATGATTTTGTTTACTTGTCCATATGTGTTCTCTTTTAGCTCTTTGGGCACATTTATGACAGTCAGTTTCATTTTTTCTCAGAGAGCTTATAGATCTGAGTTTCTTTAGGGGTGGTTTCTGGAGTTTTAATTTGTTCCTTGGATTGGGTCATGTTTGTCTCTTCCTTTATATGCCTTATAATCCTTTGTGGGGATTTGAGCGTTCTGAAAAAACAGGGCCCTCTCCAAGTCTTTGCATACTGGTTTTGTACATGGGAAGGTGATCACAAATCAGCCCAGCTGGAGGTTCTAGGACCTCTCACACCTTTTCTGGTCTCTTTCTCCCCCTGCAGTTTGCTGTGGAATTTCAGCTCTAATGTGTTGCTGGCCTCTGTTGTCAGCAGCTTTCAAATTCTGTCACCAGTCCCCCCAGTGCTCTGAGTCAGGCAAGACAGAAACCATTCCCTCAGGAAGCCCCTGAACAAGCCAGACGTTGGGTGCACAGTCCACTCTTTTGTTTCCCTCCACATGCTGGGGCTGCATAATGGGGCATTTCCTCCCGGTTTCTCCATGCTATGCAGTGTAAGGGGAGGAGGCCAAACAGGCTTCAAAACACAGCAAATCTTCCTGCCCCTTTTGCTGGAATCCCTGTCTTGGTTTTACAACGACCTGAGTGCTGTAGCTTCTAAACTAGTGTCTGGAGTTCTCACACAGTTATACTGGTCCATACATTGTTGTTAACTCAATAGCTCTGTGGAGGGAGGAGGGGCTGGAGCTTTCTATTCTGCCGTCTTCATGAAGTCATTCCCACGATGCACTTTTAAACAAGTGATGTTGGAATAACTGGATCTCTTCCTCACACCATACATGAGGATGAGTTCCAAACGGACCAGAGTTTAGAATGTAAAAGTCAAAACCATTTCAGTACTACAAGAAACAATCCTCTATACACTAAAAATGAGAAAAATTCTCCTAACAATGAATGAAAATCCAGAAGAAATAAGGCAAAATATTGATAAATTTGGCTCCATAAACATAAAATGCTTTTGCATGGCAAAATACCATAAACATAGTGAAAAAGAAGTGTGCAATGACTGGAAAAAATATTTTCGACTTTCATCAGAGAAAGAAGGGCAAATGTCCTAGTACATCCCTAAGGTATAGAGAGCTCTTTTGAAAAGAAGAAAAGACCAAAGACTCTATAGAAATTGGGCCCAAAATATCAATTAATAGCACACAAGGAAAAAGAAAGTGGGAATGGGTTTTAACCATATGAAAAAGATGGGCAATCTTGTTCACATTAAGGGAAATGCAAGTTTAAAAATACACTGATATACCATTTATTACCTATCAGATTGGCAAAATTCAAAAGTCTGGCAACACTACTGGTAAAACTTGGAAATTTGCACTCTCATACATTGATGGAGAAAAGGCAATAGGTACACCCTTTAACAAAGGAGAATTTGACAGTAATGAGCAAGATTACATGTGTTTTCACCCTTTATTCAGCAATAGCTCATCTAAGGATCGATCTCAAAGACATATTGATAAAAATTGCTAAAGATGATGTCACACATCTATTCATTGCAGTTGTATTTGTAATAGCAAGAGTAGGCATAACCAAAGCGTCCATCAATAGAAGATTAGTCGACTCAATTATGGTACATTCTCACAATGTATGGTACTCTATAGCTGTTGAAAGGAGTGAGAGATGTCTTTATAGAGCACTATGGAGTGATCTCAAGGATATTGCTTTTTCAGCTTTGTTGACGTATAATTTGGATACGAAAACTGTCTGTATTAACGTATACAATTTGATGAGTTTGGACAAGTGCATACCGTCCATGTTACTGTCTCCATGAATCAGGGTAATAAGCATATCCATCACCTCCAAAGGTTTCCTCATGTCCCTTTGTTACTGTGTTTTTGTTTGTTTGGTTTTGCTTTCTTGTGATAAGAAAACTTAAGATGAGATTTATCCTCTTAACAAATTTTTAAGTGCACAATACCTCTTGCAAGAAGCACCTAAAATAGTGAAACTTACAGAAGTGGACAACAGAATGGTGGTTGCCAGGGAATGGAGGCCATGGGGAGTTGTTTAATGGGTACAAAGTTACAGTTATACAAGATGAGTATGTTCTGGAGATCTGCTGTATAACATAGTGCTTATACTTAATAATGGAGGATATATTTTTAAGTGAAAAAAGGCAAGGTGGAGAAGTTTTTGTAGATTATGTGCCATTCGTCTGAGAAGGAGGAGGGAGTGTGATGAATGTCTGTCTCTCGATGAGAGATACAGAGCCAATGGCTAGGTAACACCAGTTGCCCCATTCCGTTAACCTTTAAGAAATCTGTTAACTACATCCCTTCCTGCATGGGTCTTGCTTATTCTGGCCTTTACCTGTGAAGGCACGTTTACCCAAAAACAACATTTGACAATTCATTTTGCTCAATAGCTGTTCCAGACCATTCCATTCTTTTTTTTACTATTATTATTAATAACAAATACTCTCCCCACACCTTAGGCTGTTCTTGGTCAGAGTCCAGTGGCAGCAGCCCTTTACAGCCCTGCAGTGATAGTGTGGCCTACTTTGGAAGGGGTGACTTTCTGGGAAAGAGTTGAAAGCAGTGGAGTGCTGGAGGGGCCTCTTACTGGAACATAAGTGGCGACGGTCACATTTTCAGGAGTTTTGCGAGCCAGCTGTTAAACACAGCTGTTATTCAAAACTAAATTGTATAAAGTAACAACTATATTACATACATTATACTGAAAACGAACATGATACATACTCAAAACTCATCAATACCTAATTTTTTCCCTACACTTTACTGTTATCCATGCTCTTGAGATTATGTATATATATTGTAACTGAATGGTGGAAATACATCTCTTTCCAACTCTGCATTAATTGACATCATGCTGGTAGCTTGAAATCGCCAAATGCTGCAACACAGGGCATTTCTTCCAACCCTCCTCCTCCCCTACAGAACCTGTTGTTAAATATTTACCTGCATAGCACTGGTTGGGATTGATCCACCCCATGCAGATGCTCTGATGTGGTGGATATACTCAGATCCAACTAGTGCTGCTATATAACATACCAGAGTCAAGAGCTAACTCACACTGTTAGAGAAAATGATATTTTAAACCTGTGAACTGGAGTAGTGAACAAAGGATAGTTCACAAAAGATGTTTGCAATCTAACATTTATAACAGTGTCCTAAGTTGCCCATAGTAAGCCATTAAGAGATTCTTTTAAAAGGTATAGCTCGACACGTATGAGGGGGGCATGGGCGTGGTGGGCAGGATTATGAACGTCAGCAGAGGACTGAGAAACAAGTGCAGGTGGATCTGTCGATTACTACACATTGTTACCTTGAGTACAAAATAAGGGATGATTTTTGAAAGACCCTTCTGACTGGGTGTCTGCCACATCAAGTTTTAAACCTCTCCCTCATTCCTTTAAAAAAAAAAAAAGTAAATTACTAGCTAACTTAGGGCAAGGCAAAGAGAATGGAGTCACTCCCCATCTTTGGCTAAAAATTTTCCTTAAAACACTTGTACAAATTACTTTTAGTCTTTGAGTGCATTTCCTCATATGTAAAAGAATGGTACTAATGCTTAGCTTACAGAGCTGCTGTGAGGTTATATGTGCTTAGCTTACAGCGAGCGCAGAATAAATAAACGACAGTGATTCTTCCTTGTATTTCACAGGTCCTTCAGAAGTAGGCTCTGGGTCTAATTCATCACCCCTCTTTGATTATTCTTGTCCTGATTGGCTTCAGTTTCCCCCACCGTAAAATACATACAGGACTAGAATCAAACTGGCATTCCATTGGCCAAAGTTGGCCTTCTTGGATGTTTTGTTTGGCCCACGTAAAGGGCTTAAAGAGGAAACCAGAGCCAACGTTTTAAAATTGAGATATTTTACAAAGAAGTCTAAAATTCCATCCTCTCTTGAAAAATCAGGAGATGTGGCAACAATGAGTCCACATTCCTGCATGGCAACAATTGGCTAGAGCCAAGTGACAGCTATCCCCGTAGGTAGAGTGTGCACTGTCAGTTGGCCAGACCTCATCTGGCCTGCTCTACTCATTTATATAATCTGCTTGATCCTGCAGACATGTCAATTTGTGGCCCTCTGGACAACTGGAAGTGGTCTCTGCCAGGCAGAGGGTAGGCACTTACCTGCTGGATGAAATAAGTCCCCTACCCTTTTCTCTCTACCATTTTCTTATCTAGCCATGTTAAGGAATCCCAGTTATTGAGTAAAGTGATTCTCACTTTGAAAAGTGAATTGAACAGGTCTGTTAGAGTCAGGATAGTCTAGGTTATACTGCCGTAACAAACAACTCCTATATCTCAGTGCCTTGCAACAAGGGTTTATTATTTGTTCACAGACACAAACCTAGACACAAAATGGAACCATCTTCAGGTTTTCACATGCGTGGATAAGTACATGAGTGCACTAGTATGTTCGCAATCATGAGTCAAATAAAAACTCTGGCAGATGAACATATGAACTCACACAGAACCCTATTTAGAGACTGGTCGGCTTAGATTGCACAACCCTGTTTTTATAAGAGACATTAAAAGGCCCCGGGATCCAAGAGGGTAAAGGATGGAGGTACAAGGATATCCACCCTCAGTCAAGGAATCGCCCCATATAATAAAAAGGGTCTGAAAGCTTATAAGAGCTCCTAAAGGTTTAAAGAAAAGATGCTAAGAATTTTGGACATTAAGCACTTTGCAAATGCATCAATAGGCAGTATTCTAGTGAGTTCTCCTTCTCTAGGCTCCTAGTTTGAGAGGGGGATGCACCCCAGGTGTCCAACAGGCACAGAAACAGCGCTGGCCGGCCTGGGTTGGGGAGAGGGGCTAGGAGGCTGAAGTCCTCTATCTCCGGCAGGAGCTGTAGACAGAAACGATGGGGTCAGAGCCAGGTCACATCCATTTCCCCTCCCAGCTCTCCCTTCTTTTTTGTTCCACCCAATCAAGGCTTTGCCACCTGGGCTATATTGCACAGAACGCTTCCTTGCTGATTTGCCCATCTCAAGTCTTGCCTCCTCCAATCCCTCCATCACCGCCACCGTATTTCTTTTTTGTCAAGCCCAGGGTCTTTGAACATGCTCCTCCCTAGCTCAGACATTCCCTGGCTCCCCATCACCCACAGCCGCTGGTCTAACCTCCTAAGCCTGGCATGCTAGACCTCTGTGTTGTGTGGCCTCTCCACCCTCATCCCCTCTGTTCTAGCCATTCCTCCAGGGTTGCTGCTTCACTCACACACTGTACCCCATCCACCACTTTGGTCTGGTAGTGCCTATACTTCCCTCTCAGCCTCCTCAGGTGTCTATTTCTCCTCCAGTCCTTCCTCTCCAGGCTCATTGTTGAGATTTAGCCACAAAACACAACTTGTGAAGGCATCCGGGCTCCACATCTATACTGGAAACTCCCTGAAGGCAGGGAACAGATCTCCTCCCAGACTAGGCTCTTATCACCTATGTGTGTCCTCCCCAGATCACAGCAGATTGCAGGGGTCTGGGAAGAAGGCTCTGGGCTGGGAGTCAGGAGACCTGGTTCTTCCACTTGGTATGCTTCATGCCCTAGGGCAAGTCTCTGCCACTCTCAGGGCCTCCGTTTCCTCATTTCTTGACATCAGGGCCCTGGACATTTGCTGCTGAGCACAAAGCTCGACAAAACGATGATTCACTGAACAACCATCGGCTGCCACCTCAAGCATCAGACTGAGGAGCCTGGGTGCCTGGGCCCAGGGAGGTTCAACTTCCCACCCTCCCTCCGACCCTGACTTCCCTGTTAGGCCCTGCTTACCACAACGCCCTCCCATTTCCAAAAAATCCCCCACCCCATGTTCTCCTTTCAAAGACCAGGCTACCTGGCACAGTGCAAGGCTGGAGCAGGGAGATGGAGCTAGAAGGGGCCTGGCAAGATTCTCTCAGAGCCAGCAGAGCCTCAGCCGCTTCCAGCTTCCGCTGCCACTCTAAGGAGGCAGAAACCGAGGCCTGGTCACAAGCTTTGGGAGCCTGCAAAGGAAAGGATGAGAGAGAATGGGAGCTGGGAACCCTCTCCTCTCCTGTGCCCCTTCGTCCCCCAGTTCCACGGAAGGCCCCACCCACCCCAAGGCCTTCTGCTTCTTTTCAGTCACTAAGCTTGGCCCCTGCTGGGGCTCCGGACCCCACTATTTCCCCAGTCTCTGTGGCAGCAGTAGAAGAGGGTTACAGGTGGCACAGGGCTGGAGGATCAGAGTTGAGCATCTAGGAAAAAAGGGAAGGAGAGGCCAAGGGATTTAACCCTCTGGCAGACATGTACTACAAGTAGACAGAGAGGGGTAGGATTTTGCAAAATCTGGATGTGGGAGTCTGAATGCCTACAGACCATTAGTCGTTGTGGCTTAGACAAGTCTCTTCCTCCGCTCAGGCTGTTTTCTTTTCTAATCTTTTTTCTATATCTTTCCTGCGACACTGATTCCTGCCAGCCTTTTCAAAACTCCCAGAGCAACAGTGAAGATTATGGGAAACGTCAGGTGTCTGTGTCTTGTTCTACAAGGCACCTGGAGAGACGTGATTACTGTCCCTGTCCAGGGACTGATTCTCTCCTCCGAATTCCCCAGTCCTCACGGGACTGGAGGGGCCAGCTTGGCTCATCCCCAGGAAGCTTTCTCTAATGACCTTTAGACTCTCGCCTGGGCCTCTGTGGCCCTCACCATCACGGCTGCCCCTTCTCAATAGGGCCTTGTATCCCATCGGTCTGTTTCATCTGGAATAACGGCCTCCAGTTATCAAAGGCCTGCTATGTGGCAGGCCATGTGCTAGTCCCCTTGTCAAAGGTGCAGAATATTGTCCCCTCTCAGTACACTGGTAGGGAAATAGAGGCTCAGAAATACAAAGTCACTTGTCCAAAGTCTCACAAATAGGAAGTGGCAAAGCTGAGAGAGCCCCGCTTTTGCCCGTTAGTCTGACAACCAACCTTCTCCTTCTCTTCCCCCTCCTCCTCCTCCTCCCCCTCCCCCTCCTCCCCCTCCTCCTCCTCTGCCTCCAGCGCACTGCCTCCGCCTCCTCCTTCTAGCTCCCATGGCCTTAAGCACAAGGTTGGGCACCCAGAAGTAACACAGTGTCCAACCAGCTCCATGGTTCATCCCACTCTACTCACCTGCTGGACAAGGCAGGGGGCCTGTGGGACTTCTTCGAAAGAGAAATTGTTAGTTGCTTCATCAAGGGTGCTGGAGTCCAGGACAGAGACAAAGATTCCGAGGCTTGACCGATCAGCAGAGCTCCTTGGCAGCTTGCCTGCAGGAGCGGAGAGTGCAGGTTGGAGTCAGGAACCAAGCCGGCCATGGACAGGAGATGTGGGCATGTTTGGGGATGAGGATAGGGGCCCAGAATGGCAGAGCTGAGAAGAACTTGAACACCAGCTAGTCTTACTCTTCATTTTGGGACTGGGGACACTGAGGCCCAGAGAATACTATTTTTCCCCAAGGTCACGTGGCAAGTTGCAGTATGGTTAGAGATGGTACGCAGGCCTTCAGGACACAGAGGAGGGGGTCTGGGTAGTGGCTGATGTGGGAGCCTCCCTCACTGGCTGCACAGGGGTGGGCCTCAAGCCGGGACATGACATTCTCCTTCCCAGCTGTGAGACACTGATGACAGCTTAGACGAGCCTTTCCCCCTGACCCCACCCAACTCCGCCTCACTCTCGATCTCAAGTCTCATCTCACTGTGGACACTTTTGACCCCCCCCCCCCAGATCTCTCCTTCCCACCAAGACTTGGTAGATAATATTGATGACATTTTATAGTTGGGGAAGCTAAGGCCCAAAGAGTAATTTACCCAAGGCCACATCAACATTGGGTGGCAGGCCTGGTGACAGAACTACTCATGCTCCCTACAGCCAAACTCAGACTCCCTCCCTGGCCAGAGACACTCACTGATGACTCCTTCTTGAATGGCCTCCTTCTCGACATGGCTCTGAGCTTTCGGAAGGGTGCTCAGTCTCTTTAGCTGACTTCGAGTCAGGGGCCCCCTTTGGTGTGGCCCCAGCTCCCTCTTCAAGGCATGCTCAGCAGGCAAGATGCTGCAGTGTTCCCTAAAGTGATGGGGTGGATTGCAGGTCCAAAGTCAGTCACCTTTAGAGGAGGCCCCCTCCCCTCCCCTTGTCAGATGTCACACTCACGAGAAGCGGGAACAATTGCGACGCTTGCAGGCCTGGAAGAGGCAGAGGTGCCCTGGGTCCTTGACTTGGTCAGTGATGCCATGGTTCCAGTAGCGGACACAGCGACGTATAGCTCTTATAGACCTAAATCCAATCCCCCACGGGGCTCCGGTCTCAAGCCCAGTGATGGGGTCGGGGGGACAGCAGGACACGGCAGGCATTTCATTGGGATCCATGGTTCTAGGGCAAAGAGTGAAGGTCAGGATAGCCACATGATCCTCTACCCCCAGTGCATTTCCTCTGCCCTTGGGAAGCCCCCTCTGAGGTGGTAGGATTCTTCTTCCATCCAGCTCACCACTGAATTGAGATTGCACCCCCCCCCCCTTGCTCATGTAGCCTCCTTGCCAGTCACATATAGGCTGGTTCCAAGAAACTCTGGGCACGGGTCCTGTATACTTTCAATCCAATTATTATTCTCCTTGCTTACCTTCACTCCACAGAGACACCCCCCTTCTCAGGCATACACATGCACTCTCGTGTCCCCTTCAACAATTACTCCTGCCCCTTCTCATGTATCATCCTGTTCTCTGCTATGCCCAACTATTATTCCTGGCATCCACTTCCACAGTTGTCTTCCTAACCTTCTGCATTCACTCCCTACTCATGATTCTATGCCCCTTGCACTCAAGTCAATTATTAGTCTCATGAATGCCCCACATTCAATTTTCCCCTCACGTTCCATTCTGATGATTTTTTCTTGCACCTCATCAAATCTTAATTATTCACTCGTTCCCTCTTTAAGCTTGAACCCCTCTGCATCTCATGAAATCATATTATTCTGCTGGATTCCTAAGCCCTTCTTTCAACCATTATTTTCATTCATCCCCTTGATTATTTATCAAATAGACGTTTACCGAGCCCTCTACTGAATGCCGGACCTTGATCTGCCCGATCTGGTCAATAGCCTACTCCTCACTGCACTAACAGTTCTCTTGCACCAAAACACCCTCCCTGCTTTCATGCAAACTCACTCATTCCCTCCACAGCCTCCCAACAACCTTCCATGCTCCTTTCCAAGCTTCAACAACGATGCTTGAGCACCCCTTCCCCTCCTCCCACACCCAAAGGGCACTACCTCCTCTCAGGCTGCCCAATCACTCCCTGCCACCCCCACCTCAGAATCAAAGGCAGGGGCATAAGCCCTTCCCCAGGGGCCAGAGGCCAGAGGCCAGAGGTCAGGAGGCTGGGCAAGGGGTCTTCCCACAGGACTTCTGCCAAGGACGGGGTGGAGGTGGGAGGTGGGAGGTGTGGGGTGGGAGGTGGGGAAAGGGCGGAATGGGGCATGAGGTACCCTGTTGAGGTGGAGGAGAGGAGAAAGGGTTGAGGATCCAGAGCAGGAGAGAGGGAGGAAAGGAGCGGGGGGGGGGTGGAGAATGAGAGTCGTATTCCTGATGCCAGTCTGTGGTTACCCCAGCCTCCAGCAGCTCAGAAGCAATCGTCTGGGATAAGAGGTCTGAGGGAACAGCCAGCTCTCGCTCCCTTTCCCGCTCTTCCCTCAAAGGCCAATCAGCTTCCAGCTCTTCCTTTCACCTCCCACCACTGTGGCCAGCAACCAATGATCTTCAAGTTCTGCCAAAGGTCACCCACTGGAGCCCCGCCCCTGTCGTCAACTCCCTCTCACTTCTCCTCAAGCTCTCTCTACGAGGCGGGCCATTTAACTCCGGAAGTGACGTGGAGCTTTGTGCTTCGCGAGCCTTGTTTCCCCAACTATTTTCTCTTTGCACGTGAGCTATTGTGTGTGCATGCATTTTGAACTCATGTCTTTGGTATCCTGTAATTCACTTTTACAAAATTCAAGGTGTGTTTTAAAGATCGATCCTTATTACTAAGCCAGGGATTCTCAATTCACAATCAGATTTTGCAGCCCCAGGGAACATTTGTCAGTGCCTGGAGTCATTTCGGTCTTTATTTGCGTGTCTCTGAGTTCCTTGTTCTGTTCCACAGATCAGTCGGTCTATTCCTGTGCCGATACTACACTGTCTTAATTTTTATCTCTTGGTAAGACAGCTTGATCTCTGGTAGAGCAAGTCCTCACATCTTATTCAGTATCTCCGGGCTCATCTTCGCCGTGTCTCCGCCTTTTGCCCTTCTTAAGCTCTAAAATATAAATGCTGGGATCAGCACGCCGTGTTCCCTGAAAACTCATTTGCCGCCGATTTGAATTGCGTTTTCATTGACTCCGTGGATCAGTTAAGGGAGGACTGACTATCATGATAGCCAGCCTTCCTGGTCACCAACATGGGATGGCGCTCTATTTTTGTGGGCCTTCCTTAACGTTAGAATCTTTCAGTTTAGTCTTTAGTTTTATCTTTCGTACGTTCAGATCTTGTACATCTTTTATGGCATTTATCTCAAGAGACTGTAGAATGCTGCAGCTCTGGTGCTCGATACCTGTTTAAAATGACACTTTCTACTTGTATCTAATTTATGGAAATCCATTTGACTTTTAAAAAATATATTGACCTTAACGTCAGCCACCATGCTTAACTCTGAAATGTCTAATAATGTGTCTACAGGGGTTCCACAGTTTTCCATGAATCTGTGAGTAACAGAAGTAAGATAATCAACTTACAAGTTTCTTCCTATGCTGGCTAAGGCATCCACCACAAGGTCAAACAGATACGGCAAAATTGGGCATCTTTGGGTTGTTCCTAATATCAAATAGAGTGCTGCCAACATTTCTTTATTAAAATAGGTTTGCGGTATTTCATTTTTTAAAAATTTTCTCTCTATTTCTCTTTCCCTTCTATCTTTCTTCTCTCTCTCTCCTTTCCTTCCTTCCTTTCTTCTTCTTTTCTTCCTTCTCTCTTTCATTTCTTCTGTCTTCCTCTCTCACTCTCTTTTCTTTCTTTCCCTTTTTCAGATTAAGGGATTTTTCTTAATATTTCTAGTTTAACATGGTTGTCTTAAAATCACGAATAGACATTGGAGTTTACTTTTTTTGGCCTCTACTGAAATGATCAAGACTCTATTCATTTAATCTGTTAATATAGTAAGTGTCATTTCTAGCTTTCTTCAAAATCTTCAGTGAAGTATATACCTTATAATCAAAAAAGGGAAAAATCATAAATGTGTATCTTAATGAGTTTCCAAACACTAAACATGCACATTCTGTTAGCACCTAGAGCAAGCAGCAGAATATATTAGCAACACACAAACCCTTCTCACGTCCCCTTCCATCCATAGGTTTTCTAGTGTTAAGCCAGTTTTGCTCTCCTAGGATAGATGTAAATTAGTCATGGTGTATCATCTCTTGTGTATGCTGGCAGCTTCACTTTGCTAAAGTTTTGCTTAGAAATTTTTGAATCTTCTGTTTATGAGCAAGATTGACTTGAAGTTTCTCTTTCTCATTAAATCTTTACTGGTTCCAGCGTCAAGATTTTCTATTCTCATAGACTGAGTTGGCCAAAAGTCGATCTTTGCTATCCTCTGGAAGTGTTCATATAAGATTAGGATGATCTGTCTTGAAACTTTTTATTAAAACTTGACCACTAAACAGCTGAGATGCCTGTTTTCTTTGCTTTTTTGAAAAAAAAAAAAAAAGATGTACTGTGGAAATATCAAACATATACAAATGGAGTTTGTGTACAAACTTACAAGCAATCTCCAGGTTCATTACAGTAGAACGGTGGTCCTGGGGCATGAGCTTGCATCAGGATCACCCAAAGGACTTGTTCAGACAGACTGCAGCTATAGTCTCAAATTACAAATTCTGGGGTGGGACCCGGAGTTTGCTTTTCTGACAAGTTCCCTGGTGTTGCAGCTGCTGCTGGTGGGGAACCACACTTGAGAATCATTGTGCAAAAGGGAATAGTGCAGGAACCTCCAATTATTGCAACCATCAACAACTCATAGCCAATCTCAATTCATATATACCTTTTACCCTCTCCCTCCCAGAGTATTTTCTAGAAAGCGTCAGAAATCATCTTATTTTATCGTAACTATTTCAGTGCATAACTCTAAAATATGAGCAACCCATTTTCCTCAACCTTTTGTTTTGAAAACGCACGACGTTGAAGAGTGAACATTCTTTTACTTAGATTCGTATTATCCCATTGCTCTGTCTCTCTTTTTTCTTCTTTTTTGCTTAACCGCTTAACAACTCCAAACACTTCATCCAATTACTTCAGAATATATCTGCTAAGAACTAGGATGTGCTCCTGTCTAACCACAGTACTATTATCACATTGAAGAAATTTAACAATGACATGATAATATTATCTAAGTTCATATACGGTCCTTATTCAAATTTCCTCCATTGTCCCAATAATATCCTTTTGAGGATGAACAATCCAATCAAGTATCACACATTGCATTCAGCTGTCTTTTCTCTTTAGTATTCTCCAGTCCCAAACAGCCCCTCCACTTAAATCTTCCATGACAATGACTTTTTCCAAGAACCTAGGCCCATTTGCTTATAAAGTGCCCACAATATGTGTTTGCCTGATACTTTTCTCTTGTCTAGATTTATGTTTTTAGATGTAATAGTCTTGGCAAGAATATTAAATAGGTAATGAGTAGGTCACACTTCATCGCATCTGGAGGCGCCTAAGATCAGTTTGTCTAGCTGTTAGTGCATCAGTGCCGCTGTTGGCATTACTCAGTTGATCACTTATTTAAGGCGTTATTGGACAGATCACACCATTGTAAAGGTACCTCTGTCCCTCTGTGATTTATGAGCAGCCTGTGGCATGATATTTTGAGACCATGTGGGTATTCTGTTCTCCAAAAATTTTTCACTTGGCCTTAGTTTTAATTCAGGGTCTGGGACTGATTTGATTATTACTTTGGTGATTGAAAACACGGTGCTTCTCTAATTCTATCATTGCTTTCTACTTTTCTTGGTGGGCATTTTGCTGTAAAGATGAGCATCCCAGTCCCCCAAACCCCACCCCCTTACTGTTGTTGCTGCTGTTGTTGTGTCTGCAGCAGCAAAAAAGCTGACAGAATCCAACAGCACATAAAAAAGATTATACATCATGATCAAGGGGGGTTCATCCCAGGGACACAAGGGTGGTTCAACATATGCAAATCAAACAATGCAATACATCACATCAACAAGAGAAAGGACACAAACCACATGATCATCTTAATAGATGCAGATAAAACATTTGATAAAATTCAACACCCATTTATGATAAAAACTCTCGCCAAAGTGGGTATAGAGGGAACATATCTCAACATAATAAAAAGCTATATATGACAAACCTACAGCCAGCATAGTACTCAATGGTGAAAAACTCAAAAGATTCCCACTGAAATCTGGGACAAGACAAGGCTGCCCACTCTCACCACTCTTATTCAACATAGTCTTGGAAGTCCTAGCCACAGCAATCAGGCAAGAGAGAGAAATAAAGGGGATTCAAATTGGAAAAGAAGAGGTGAAAGTGTCACTATATGCTGATGACATGATACTACATATAGAAAACCCCAAAAGGTCCACACAAAAACTACTAGAAGTAATCGAAGAATTCAGCAAGGTAGCAGGTTACAAGATTAACGTTCAAAAATCAGTGGCATTTCTTTACACTAACGATGAATCAACAGAAAAAGAAAGTAAAGAAACAATCCCCCTTAAAATAGCACTCAAAGTTGTAAAACACCTGGGAAAAAAAAATCTAACCAAGGGGGTGAAAGACTTATACACGGAAAACTATAAATCATGGTTGAAGGAAATTAAAGAAGACTTAAAAAAATGAAAAGACATCCCATGCTCCTGGATTGGAAGAATCAATATTGTTAAAATGGTCACACTGCCCAAGGCAATCTACAGATTGAATGCAATCCCTATCAAATTACCCAGGTCATATTTCACAGAACTAGAACAAATCATAATACAGTTTATAGGGAACCACGAAAGACCTAGAATTGCCAAAGCATTACTGAAGAAGAAGAAAGAGGCTGGAGGAATAACTCTCCCAGACTTCAGACAATACTATAGAGCTACAGACATCAAGATAGCATGGTATTGGTATAAAAACAGACATATAGACGAATGGAACAGAATGGAGAGCCCAGAAATGAGCCCACACACTTTTGGTCAAGTAATCTTCGACAAAGGAGGCAAGAGTATACAATGGAATAAAGACAGTCTCTTCAGCAAATGGTGTTGGGAAAACTGGACAGCAGCATGTAAATCAATGAAGCTAGAACACTCCCTTACACCATACACAAATATAAACTTAAAATGGATCAAATACTTAAACATAAGACAAGATACAATAAACCTCCTAGAAGAAAACATAGGGAAAACATTATCTGACATACATCTCAAAAGTGTTCTCCTAGGGCAGTCTACCCAGGAAATAGAAATAAAAGCAAGAATAAGCAAATGGGACCTAATGAAACTTACAAGCTTCTGCACAGCAAAGGAAACCATAAGCAAAACAAAACGACAACCTATGGAATGGGAGAAAATTTTTGCAAGCGATGAAACCGACAAAGGCTTGATCTCCAGAATATATAGGCAGCTCATAAGACATAATAAGAAAGAAACAAACAACCCAATCCAAAAATGGGCAGAAGACCTAAACAAGCAATTCTCCAAGGAAGAAATACAAATGATCGATAGGCACGTGAAAAAATGCTCAGTATCACTAATTATCAGAGAACGCAAATCAAAACTACAGTGAGGTATCACTTCACACCAGTCAGAATGGCCATCGTTCAAAAGTCCACAAATGACAAATGTTGGAGAGGCTGTGGAGAAAAGGGAACCCTCCTACACTGCTGATGGGAATGCAGTTTGGTGCAGCCACTGTGGAAAACAGTATGGAGATTCCTCAGAAGACTAGGGATAGACTTACCATATGAACCAGGAATCCCGCTCCTGGGCGTATATCCAGAAGGAAGCCTCCTTCAAAATGACACCTGCACCCCAATGTTCATAGCAGCACTATTTGCAATAGCCAAGACATGGAAACAGCCTAAATGTCCATCAACAGAGGACTGGATAAAGAAGTGGCGGTATATTTATACAATGGAATACTATTCAGCTATAAAAACCAACAACATAATGCCATTTGCAGCAACATGGATGTTCCTGGAGAATGTCATTCTAAGTGAAGTAAGCAAGAAGGAGAAAGAAAAATACCATACTAGATCGCTCATATGTGGAATCTAAAAACAAACAAAAAAACCCCATAAATACAAAACAGAAACAGACATAGAATACAAACTTGTGGTTGCCTAGGGGGCGGGGGGTGGGAAGGGACAGATTGGGATTTCAAAATGTAGAATAGATAAACAAGATTATACTGTATAGCACAGGGAAATATACACAAGAACTTGTGGTAGCTCACAGCAAAACAAAATGTGACAATGAATATATGTATGTTCATGCATAACTGGAAAATCGTGCTCTACACTGGAATTTGACACAACATTGTAAAATGACTATAACTCAATAAAAAAAATGTAAAAAAAAAGATGTCAACTCTCCAGTAATTCATCTGTGGATTTGCCATAATCATAATTAAAATGGAAAGCTATTTCTTTTTTAAAATATTTTATTTATTTATTAATTATTATAGTATTCATTTTTATTTTGGCATGGAGGGGAGCTAATTAGGTTTTTTTTTTTTTAAGGAGGTACTGGAGATTGAACCCAGGACATTGTGCATGCAAAGCACGCACTCTACTAGTTGAGCTACGCCCTCTTCCCCCCGAAAAGGTATTTCTAAAACGTATATATAAATGTAAATGACATAGAATAGCCAAAGTCATTTGGAAAAGAACAAAGATGGAGGACTTACACTACCAAATTCCCTGACTTCAAATAAAGGTATAGTGGTCATGACAATGTGGTATTACCATAAAAATAGACATATGGATCAATGGATAAAATAGAAATCCCAGAAATAGACTTACACAAAAATATGGTTAGTAGATTTGTGACAAAGGTGCTAAGATAATTAAATTAACAAATATGTAACTAATAAAGCTGGAGAAAGTGGATCTCCATATGGAAAAAGAAACCAGAAACAAATGTTAATACCTCACATTATATGCAAATAAAAACCCCTCAAAATAAATAAGAGAGCTACATATAAATTATAAAATTGAACACCTGCCAAGAAAATATGGGAGAAAACTTTGAGTCATGAGGTTAGGCAAAGATATCTTATTTTCGTTCAAAAAGTATGAATCACAAAGGGAAAATAATCCATGGACCGTTATCAAAATTAAAACAAAATACAAATAGTTTTGCTTCTCAAAATCCAGGTTTCAATCCCTCTGTGCGGCACCATTTTCTACTCCTGTAACAAAGCCTCATGACTAATCTTGACTTCTACTTAACCCCTAGGACAGAAATCTGGGTATAGTTATTTTCAGATGCAAAAATGCACTTTATCGTCTTGGGCATCTGCTTGCAAAGCTCTCCCCTTCCTCTATTTCCTGGCCAACTTCTTTCCCTCACTCATTTCAGGCATGCCTTCTCTGGGAAATCTCCAAGACCCTATTCCATCTCTCAAGGCTGGGCGGCTGCCGCTTCTCAGTCCTCCCACAGGAGCTCTCACCTCAGTTGTTCTGATTTCAACTTAGCCCAGCCCAGGCCCTTCCCCTTGCTCCCACACATTTTCCAAGCCCTCCAGGCCCCAAGCCACCTGTCCTCTACCCATCGGACCCCGACTGTCTCCCAGACGTGGCATCTCACGTAGTAGCCCCCTGAGAGGAAAACCTCTGCTGTTGATTTGGGCTGTGGATGCCATCACCCAGCTCACCCTCCTTGCTTTGATAACCCATTTGGACCCATACACCTCCCCAGGGCTTTAAGGTACATGATCCTAGCAATCTGAATGTGGGTAGGGCCCACACGAACACTCTTGCCTATGGCATCCCCACGAAATGAGAACTCACCATCTGCCTGAACACCTCTGCTGTTTTTTGGTTCAGCAACCAGAAACCTGGCTTAAGCCTGCTGGGAGGTTCAGAGGAAAGAAGAAAGGGACAGAGAGAGGGGAAGAGTGGGAGCAAGAGACAGAGGAACAGAGGGGATGTCACATACCAGAAATGTATCCACTGCTTGAGCACAGTGCACTGGGCTGCAGGAGGGAGGAAATACAGGGCGGGGCCAGAGGGGCTAATGGTGCATGCAGGGACCAGGCCCTCAGCCATTTTGCATCCAGCAGAGTGAGGAGCTCAGCTGGACTCCTCAAGGAAGTCCTTTGGTCACTACCAGCACAGCACAGCCTCACAGAAGCATAATCTTCACTCCCTTCCTTCCACCTCCTGACCTGGTGAGCCTGATTTCCCTCCATTGTCATGGGATATCAGCCCCAGAGGCAAGGATGTGGTCTGTAGAGGTCACTGCTGTATCCTCAGCACCTGGAACAGAGCCAGGATGTATATACTACTTGTTGAATGAGGTAATGACTGTCAGGGAAGGCAGGGACCATTAGGATGAGGCTATTCTCTTCTCTCTCTCTCTCTCTCTCTCTCCTCTCCTCTCTCTCTCTCTCTCTCTCTCTCTCTCTCTCTCTCTCTCTCCCCTCCCCTTCCCCCCACCCCACCTCTATTTTGGAGAAAGTGAAAGGCCAGCTTAAAGACACTGAGGAATTCATTTTTGTCAACAGCATGGAGAACCCATCCAATGGCACAAGCTTGCCCAGGGAGCCTGCTGGCCCCCGAGGTCTTGGAGGAGCCAGTTCCAGAGCCCTGGTATGTATGTTTCACCAAGTCCTCAGGTGAGAGCTGAGAGCCAGCCTCTGCCTCTCTCACTGCTCACAGCCGAGCCACATGCCTTTCCTTCCCTTTCCACCCAGAGAGCCCCCAGGCCAGGCCTGATTCCCTCCAGGGTTCCCAAGGGTCCAGTTGTCACTGATTTCCTTTGTAAGGAAGGATAGTAGACACTCAGAAGCAGAGACCTCAGGACTCAGAGGCACACACCATGAACGGTGATCAAGCCCCCTCTGCTGCTACCTGTCCTCTGCTTTCCCCAGTTTCTCAGTCTCTGGGCCTGAAATAAATGCTGGCACACTCCACTGTTTTTACTTCAACTTTTCAACAATGTAGTTTTCAACACTGACACCAGCCTCAGGTGAATGGGGGGTTGTCAGTTGTGGTGGTGGTGGTGGTGGTGGTGGGATGGTGGAGGGAGGGAGGTAGCATCTCCCGTAGCCCTCTAAGGCTGTACACCTTCCTTCTTGGGGAAGGGCGGCGTATTCCTCCGTCATGGCTGCAATAAACTTCAGCCAATGAAGAGTGAATTTTCTGCAGCAGACGGGTCTGACCCTGATGGGAGAAGTGTCTGCAGGAATGAGAGGGGAATAACATCTCTCTTCCCCCAACACCGAGTCATCTTATCTGAGAACCACTGGGCAGTGTTTATATGGAAGGGGGTGGGGAGGGATACATGGAAAAAGAATGGATACTAAGAAAAACTCTTAGACCTCTATACAGATAGTTAGCTGCTAAGTACCCCCACCCCCGACCGGAAGACAGAGACCCTCCAGTAGGCAACATGGTCTACAGACTATTCATTTTCATAAGATGAGGGATTTTTTTTCCTTTCTGAGGTGACCTTGATATGTATTGCAACATAATATCAGCAGGGGAAGTCTATCCTGGGGGTTGGACTATGCTTGTCCTTTTTACCCAGCAGCACGTGAAGGCCCTGAGATGTTGCAACACCAAAGATCACCCAGCAATGGACAAAGATACAGGATGTACTCTTCAATATCAAAGAGCCTAACTGACACCCCCAAAATATTCTTTTCCCCTAAGTCACATATCCCCTATTCAATACCAATAGAGAAAAGTGCTTGGACAGCACCTGCTGTGTGAAATAACTGACCTTTAGTTACTCAGAGGTCACATGTCTTTAAGACTAATGAACCCCAGGTGGGTAGGGTTCCGGTAGAGACAACATTTGGGAGTCCCATAGATAGCCGTTTTATAGCCCTTTTCCGCCTTTTCCTCCATCCGGAGAGCAGCCAAGGTGGAACCCACAGGTACAGAACAGAGGAAGCTGTTCATCTTAGTGTGACTGGTTTGCTTCAGATCTCGTCTCAGAAGCTGTTCCTGATGGCCTAGGAGTCACCCATTTCTTTCCCCACATGGCCTTGTTCTCCTAAGCTGGGCCCTAACTCAGTGAGTATGCTCAGTTCCACATCCCTGCTTCTCCAAAAGGGGCTGGAATCTCACATCCCGGGTCTGTGCCCTGTCCAAAAGAGGAGAGAAGCTCCAACTCCCAGGGTCTAGGGAGCTTGCTGGGCTTTCACTCCTTTGTAGCTGCTGTCACCGCTCACATCAGTCCCTGGACAGGACTGAGGATTACAGAAAATGTCTGTCCACGCATGCATTTGTGTGTGTGTTTGTGTGTGTGTGTATGTGTGTGTTTAGGGTGTGAGTATTTTGGAAACAAGGCATTATAGGGTGAAATCTGGTGGGTAAACATGGGGCATAGCTCAGCAGCACACTTGAGACCCAGGCGGCAGAGGTGGGATTGAATGTAGCAGGACTTGGCATCAAGGAGTCCTCACCTCTGTTACACACCTCTGAACAACCCCACCCTGTCCAGGTTTCTCAAATCTGACCCTAACATTTTTTAAGCCCTTTAGGCTCAGAACCATCTGCCCACTTAACTGCCAATTGCTGACTGACACCCAGACACAGCACTACACATCATCTCCTGAAAGGAACACTTCTGATGTTGATTTGACCTCAGGCTGCCGTCACCCACCTCAGCCCCTCTTGGCTCGGATGCACCACATGGCCTTACCTGCCTCCCCTCCCACTTTGTACAGGCCTTTGGATTCTGCAGTCTCACAGCGGGAGACAGTTTCCTCTGCCAGCCCCAGACTCACAGGCTGTTCCCTGTATGCCTCCCCATTTACATCCCTGTTCTCCCTGCCTGGGAGAAACATAATCCTTCTGGCTGACCTTGGGCAAGCCCTTCCTCCCCTTTGGGCTGGGCACTTCTGGAAGTGATTGCTTGGGTTTTCGGTAAGTCACGTTGTCTGAGCTGTGTGCATCCTTAAACCTTCTGATCCTTCTCAGATTGTGGAGGGCTCAGAATCAGCCAGAAAGCATCAAATATGCCTCCCTCTACTGACAGCCATGACTAGGAACTAGTGAACTTGTGCATCTCAAGAGGGGTGCCCAGTCAGAGCACACAGGGAACTTACGTAGAAGAAGTGGACAGACGGGGAAAGGCTTGGGTCATCAGTTTTCCATCTCTGTTTCTGAAATATGACTGAGCCCAAGTTCTGAGTGCTCCTCCTTACATCCCCACACCCACGCCGCAAATCATTGTCACAATCCCCGCAACCTAGGGGACGGCTTAGGTAGATGAAGACAGTGGACAGTTCCTCAGGAAGGGAGTAGGGCCAGCAGGACCTCTCTGCTCTTATGGTGAACAGCTGACCATGGGAGCCTGCGAGTGTGCAAGAGATTAGGCATGTTTTCTTTGCCCCATCCACCCTTATTCTCTCTGGTGCTACATCCCAGTGAATCCTGGGCAACCTTAGGAAGGTGGCAACATTTGTCCTCAACTCTGCCAAACGGTACACAGCTTGCTGTCTGACAGGGGCTTCACACGTGTTCATTTTATTCTCCGGTCATCCAAACGAGGTGAGTGGTGTGAGCGCCATTCTGAGGTCACATGACTCGCAGGGGTCAGAGCCAGGATTTGGTCCCTGGCAGATCTGAGGCAAGCGCCCTTCCCCATTACTATGCACCATTGCCCCCAGCTAGGAGCCATGAGTCCCGATATGCTGTGTCACAGCTCATCCTTCTAGGGACAGGGATTCTGTACTTGCTGTCCTACACCCAACAGAGCTAAAATCTAAGGGGGTCAGGGTTCCTAAGCGACAAGATCTCCTAGAGACAGTTGCCACTGCTCCCTGTCCGATCTCATCCCTCACCACACTGCACTGGGGAATTATTCATACTAATAGAATGATGGTGGTAATCTAATATGGGGAAAAGAATGCCATCTGCTGTACTCTTCACCAGTTGCTCCCTGAGGCACTCCCACAGACCTCAGGGCACTACTCCTGAGCATGGTCTGAAAACCACGGGCCTCATGCAAAGATATAGCCTAATGGTGGTGAGGCCTTTCAGGCACACATAATAAGTGAGGTGGGCCTCATAGGCATCCCCATGCAATCCCATTAATCTTCTGTTCCCTTACTGTATGGGGAGAGCCGCGCATCTCTCTGGGACCTCAGTTGTGGCCCTCAGCTTCCCAGGGCAGGCATCTTGGGCATCTTTCAGCTTCCCAGGGAAGCACACTCTTGAGGTCCACAACCACAAAAGGCTGACCCATCCTTCCTGGGTGGTTATAAAGAGGGACTTGGTTTCCCTGTGACTCCATTGTGAGGAAATGGACTTAGTCTTCTCAGTGGGGGTCCAGCTAGGCTTTGCTTGTCTTCCACGAACCCTGTCGTCGATTTTGCTCGCCACTATCCATCTGTTAACTGTCTTGGTCTTAACCACAGACAAAAGACAGCAGA
>NC_045732.1:7459919-7478205 GCF_009834535.1 Camelus ferus
GTTTTAATTATTGAGCTCTCCATTATGTTCTCATAACGCTTTCCAAAATCTCTTCTGTGCTATCACCTCCCTCCTCATAAGTATTCCAAAATCTCTACTGTCTCCTCACAAATGTTTACAATCTCTCCTCTATCCGCATAATTGCTTCTAAATCTCTCCTCTATCCTCTCTCCTCATAACTATTTCAAAATCTCCGTCTCCTGCGTCCTGATAAACGATTTCCAAATCTCTCCTATCTGCTCACAAGGATTCCATAACTGTCCTCTCTGCTCTCACTTCTCTTTTGTATTCCACAATCTCTCCCCTCACCTCACCACTGTTTTGAAATCTCTCATCCTATCTCCACATAATAAATTGTAAATCTTTCCTCTATCCTCACTGCTCATAAATCTTTCCTTGTACCTCTTTTCTCATCTCTCCTCAGAACGATTTCCAAATCTCTCCTGTCTCATCTCTCCTCATAATTAATTTGAGTTCTCTCCTCCTATCTCCTCATAACGATTTCCAAATCTCTTTTCTCTGCTATCACCTCCCTCGTCATAAGTATTCCAACATCTCTGCTGTCTCCTCACAAATGTTTACAAATCTCTCGTCCTCTCTCTGCATAATTTCTTCTAAATCTCTCCTCTACCCTTTCTCCTGATAAGTATTTTGAAATCTGCCCTCTCCTGTGTCCTGATAACGATTTCCAAATCTCTCCTATTGTTCACAAGGATTCCCGAAACTCTCCTCTTGCTTCACCTCTCTTCTCTTTAGTATTGCACATTCTCTCCCTCTCCTCACAACTGTTTCCAGATCGCTCATCCTATCTCCACATAATTAATTCTAAATCTTTCCTGTAACCTCTCTCCTCATAACGATTTCCAAATCTTCCTTTCTCCACATAATTATTTCCGAATCTCTCGCCTCTCACCTCTCCTCTTAATTAATTTGAGATGTCTCCTGTATATCCTCATACGATTTCCAAATCTCTATCTCCTGATAACGATTTCGGAATCTCTCTTCTGTGCTATCCCCTCTGTAAGCCTAAGTATTCCAAAATACCTACTGTCTCCTCACAAATGTTTACACATCTCTCCTCCTCTTTCCGCATAACTAATTCTAAAGCTCTCCTGTATGCTCTCTTGTCATAAATACTTAATAATATCTCTTTTCTCCTGTCTCCTATAAGTATTTCTAAATCTCTCCTGTGCTGTGTCCTCTGAACGATTTCCAACTCTCCTTACTCCTCATAATGAGTTCCAATTTTGTCCTCTCATGTCTCGTTTTAATTAATTTGAGCTCTCCATTATGTTCTCATAACGCTTTCCAAATATCTCTTCTGTGCTATCACCTCCCTCCTCATAAGTATTCCAAAATCTCTACTGTCTCCTCACAAATGTTTACAAATCTCTCCTCCTCTATCCGCATAATTGCTTCTAAATCTCTCCTCTATCCTCTCTCCTCATAACTATTTCAAAATCTCCCGTCTCCTGCGTCCTGATAACGATTTCCAAATCTCTCCTATCTGCTCACAAGGATTCCCAAAACTGTCCTCTCTGCTCTCACTTCTCTTCTCTTTTGTATTCCACAATCTCTCCCCTCACCTCACCACTGTTTTGAAATCTCTCATCCTATCTCCACATATTAAATTGCAAATCTTTCCTCTATCCTCACTGCTCATAAATCTTTCCTTGTATCTCTTTTCTCATCTCTCGTCAGAACGATTTCCAAATCTCTCCTGTCTATCTCTCCTCATAATTAATTTGAGTTCTCTCCTCCTATCTCCTCATAACGATTTCCAAATATCTCTTTTGTGCTATCACCTCCCTCGTCATAAGTATTCCAACATCTCTGCTGTCTCCTCACAAATGTTTACAAATCTCTCGTCCTCTCTCTGCATAATTTCTTTCTAAATCTCTCCTCTACCCTTTCTCCTGATAAGTATTTTGAAATCTGCCCTCTCCTGTGTCCTGATAACGATTTCCAAATCTCTCCTATGTGCTCACAAGGATCCCTGAAACTTTCCTCTCTGCTCTCACCTCTCTTCTCTTTAGTATTGCACATTCTCCCCTCTCCTCACAACTGTTTCCAGATCGCTCATCCTATCTCCACATAATTAATTCTAAATCTTTCCTGTAACCTCTCTCCTCATAACGATTTCCAAATCTCTCCTTTCTCCTCATCATTATTTCCGAATCTCTCGCCTCTCACCTCTCCTCTTAATTAATTTGAGATGTCTCCTCGTATATCCTCATAACGATTTCCAAATCTCTATCTGCTGATAACGATTTCGGAATCTCTCTTCTGTGCTATCCCCTCTCTACGCCTAAGTATTCCAAAATACCTACTGTCTCCTGACAATCTTTAAAACTCTCTCCTCCTCTCTCCGCAGAATGAATTCTAAATCTTTCCTCTATCCGCTGTGCTCGGAAATTTTTACCAATATGTCTTTTCTCCTCTCTTCTCATAACTATTACCTTTCATCTCGTGTCCTCTGTCCTCATGACCATTTCGAAATCTCCCATCTCCTGTGTCCTGATAACGATTTCAAAATCTCTGCTCTCTGCTCACCTCTCTTCTGTTTAGTATCCCACAGTCTCTCCTCTCACCTCACAACTGTTTCCAGATCTCTCATCCTATCTCCACATAATGAATTCTAAATCTTTCCTCTAACCTCTCTCCTCATAACGATTTCCAAATCTCTCCTCTTAATTAATTTGAGATATCTCCTGCTATATCCTCATATCGATTTCCAAATCTCTATCTCCTGATAACGATTTCGGAATCTCTCTTCTGTGCTATCCCCTCTCTAAGCCTAAGTATTCCAAAATACCTACTGTCTCCTCACAAATGTTTACACATCTCTCCTCCTCTTTCCGCATAACTAATTCTAAGCTCTCCTGTATGCTCTCTTGTCATAAATACTTAATAATATCTCTTTTCTCCTGTCTCCTTATAAGTATTTCTAAATCTCTCCTGTGCTGTGTCCTCTGAACGATTTCCAACTCTCCTTACTCCTCATAATGAGTTCCAATTTTGTCCTCTCATGTCTCATTTTAATTAATTGAGCTCTCCAGTATCTTCTCATAACGATTTCCAAATATCTCTTCTGTGCTATCACCTCCCTCCTCATAAGTATTCCAAAATCTCTACTATCTCCTCACAAATGTTTACAAATCTCTCCTCCTCTATCCGCATAATTGCTTCTAAATCTCTCCTCTATCCTCTCTCCTCATAACTATTTCAAAATCTCCCGTCTCCTGCATCCTGATAACGATTTCCAAATCTCTCCTATCTGCTCACAAGGATTACCAAAACTGTCCTCTCTGCTCTCACTTCTCTTCTCTTTTGTATTCCACAATCTGTCCCCTCACCTCACCACTGTTTGAAATCTCTCATCCTATCTCCACATAATAAATTGTAAATCTTTCCTGTATCCTCACTGCTCATAAATCTTTCCTTGTATCTCTTTTCTCATCTCTCCTCAGAACGATTTCCAAATCTCTCCTGTCTCATCTCTCCTCATAATTAATTTGAGTTCTCTCCTCCTATCTCCTCATAACGATTTCCAAATCTCTTTTCTGTGCTATCACCTCCCTCGTCATAAGTATTCCAACATCTCTGCTGTCTCCTCACAAATGTTTACAAATCTCTCGTCCTCTCTGCATAATTTCTTCTAAATCTCTCCTCTACCCTTTCTCCTGATAACTATTTTGAAAACTGCCCTCTCCTGTGTCCTGATAACGATTTCCAAATCTCTCCTATCTGTTCACAAGGATTCCCGAAACTCTCCTCTCTGCTCTCACCTCTCTTCTCTTTAGTATTGCACATTCTCTCCCCTCTCCTCACAACTGTTTCCAGATCGCTCATCCTATCTCCACATAATTAATTCTAAATCTTTCCTGTAACCTCTCTCCTCATAACGATTTCCAAATCTCTCCTTTCTCCTCATCATTATTTCCGAATCTCTCGCCTCTCACCTCTCCTCTTAATTAATTTGAGATGTCTCCTCGAATATCCTCATAACGATTTCCAAATCTCTATCTGCTGATAACGATTTCGGAATCTCTCTTCTGTGCTATCCCCCTCTCTACGCCTAAGTATTCCAAAATACCTACTGTCTCCTGACAAATCTTTAAAACTCTCTCCTCCTCTCTCCGCAGAATGAATTCTAAATCTTTCCTCTATCCGCTGTGCTCGGAAATCTTTACCAATATGTCTTTTCTCCTCTCTTCTCATAACTATTTCCTTTCATCTCGTGTCCTCTGTCCTCATGACCATTTCGAAATCTCCCATCTCCTGTGTCCTGATAACGATTTCAAAATCTCTGCTCTCTGCTCTCACCTCTCTTCTGTTTAGTATTCCACAGTCTCTCCTCTCACCTCACAACTGTTTCCAGATCTCTCATCCTATCTCCACATAATGAATTCTAAATCTTTCCTCTAACCTCTCTCCTCATAACGATTTCCAAATCTCTCCTCTTAATTAATTTGAGATATCTCCTGCTATATCCTCATATCGATTTCCAAATCTCTATCTCCTGATAACGATTTCGGAATCTCTCTTCTGTGCTATCCCCTCTCTACGCCTAAGTATTCCAAAATACCTACTGTCTCCTGACAAATCTTTAAAACTCTCTCCTCCTCTCTCCGCAGAATGAATTCTAAATCTTTCCTCTATCCGCTGTGCTCGGAAATCTTTACCAATATGTCTTTTCTCCTCTCTTCTCATAACTATTTCCTTTCATCTCGTGTCCTCTGTCCTCATGACCATTTCGAAATCTCCCATCTCCTGTGTCCTGATAACGATTTCAAAATCTCTGCTCTCTGCTCTCACCTCTCTTCTGTTTAGTATTCCACAGTCTCTCCTCTCACCTCACAACTGTTTCCAGATCTCTCATCCTATCTCCACATAATGAATTCTAAATCTTTCCTCTAACCTCTCTCCTCATAACGATTTCCAAATCTCTCCTCTTAATTAATTTGAGATATCTCCTGCTATATCCTCATATCGATTTCCAAATCTCTATCTCCTGATAACGATTTCGGAATCTCTCTTCTGTGCTATCCCCTCTCTAAGCCTAAGTATTCCAAAATACCTACTGTCTCCTCACAAATGTTTACACATCTCTCCTCCTCTTTCCGCATAACTAATTCTAAAGCTCTCCTGTATGCTCTCTTGTCATAAATACTTAATAATATCTCTTTTCTCCTGTCTCCTTATAAGTATTTCTAAATCTCTCCTGTGCTGTGTCCTCTGAACGATTTCCAACTCTCCTTACTCCTCATAATGAGTTCCAATTTTGTCCTCTCATGTCTCGTTTTAATTAATTTGAGCTCTCCAGTATCTTCTCATAACGATTTCCAAATATCTCTTCTGTGCTATCACCTCCCTCCTCATAATTATTCCAAAATCTCTACTGTCTCCTCACAAATGTTTACAAAGCTCTCCTCCTCTCTCCACCGAATGAATTCTAAATCTTTCCTCTATGCGCTGTGCTCGGAAATTTTTACTAATATGTCTTTTCTCCTCTCTCCTAATAACTATTTCATCTCTTGCCTCCTCTGTCCTCATGACCATTTCGAAATCTCCAATCTCCTCTGTCCTGATAACGATTTCCAAATCTCTCCTATCTCCTGATAACGATTTCGGAATCCCTCTTATGTGCTGTGTCCTCTCTCCAACTAAGGCCTCCAAAATACCTAGTGTCTCCTCACAAATGTTTACACATCTCTCCTCCTCTTTCTGCAGAATTAATTGTAAATCTCTCCTGTATCCTCTCTTCTCATAAATATTTAATAATACCTCCCTTTTCCTATGTCCTCAGAAGTATTTCTAAATCTCTCCTGTGCTGTGTCCTCTGAACGATTTCCAAATCTCTCCTATGTGCTCACAAGGATTCCCAAACTGTCCTCTCTGCTCTCACCTTGTTCTCTTTAGTTTTCCACATTCTCTCCACTCTCCTCACAAATGTTTCCAGATCGCTCATCCTAACTCCACATAATTAATTCTACATCTTTCCTCTAACCTCTCTCCTCATAACGATTTCCAAATCTCTCCTTTCTCCTCATAATTATTTCCAAATCTCTCGCCTCTCATCTCTCCTCTTAATTAATTTGAGATCTCTCCTCCTATATCCTCATAACGATGTCCAAATCTCTATCTGCTGATAACGATTTCGGAATCTCTCTTCTGTGCTATCCCCTCTCTATGCCTAAGTATTCCAAAATACCTACTGTCTCCTGACAAATCTTTAAAACTCTCTCCTCCTCTCTACGCAGAATGAATTCTAAATCTTTCCTCTATCCGCTGTGCTCGGAAATTTTTACCAATATGTCTTTTCTCCTCTCTTCTCATAACTATTTCGTATCATCTCGTCTCCTCTGTCCTCATGACCATTTCGAAATCTCCCATCTCCTGTGTCCTGATAACGATTTCAAAATCTCTGCTCTCTGCTCTCACCTCTCTTCTGTTTAGTATTCCACAGTCTCTCCTCTCACCTCACAACTGTTTCCAGATCTCTCATCCTATCTCCACATAATGAATTCTAAATCTTTCCTCTAACCTCTCTCCTCATAACGATTTCCAAATCTCTCCTCTTAATTAATTTGAGATATCTCCTGCTATATCCTCATATCGATTTCCAAATCTCTATCTCCTGATAACGATTTCGGAATCTCTCTTCTGTGCTATCCCCTCTCTAAGCCTAAGTATTCCAAAATACCTACTGTCTCCTCACAAATGTTTACACATCTCTCCTCCTCTTTCCTCATAACTAATTCTAAAGCTCTCCTGTATGCTCTCTTGTCATAAATACTTAATAATATCTCTTTTCTCCTGTCTCCTTATAAGTATTTCTAAATCTCTCCTGTGCTGTGTCCTCTGAACGATTTCCAACTCTCCTTACTCCTCATAATGAGTTCCAATTTTGTCCTCTCATGTCTCGTTTTAATTAATTTGAGCTCTCCATTATGTTCTCATAACGCTTTCCAAATATCTCTTCTGTGCTATCACCTCCCTCCTCATAAGTATTCCAAAATCTCTACTGTCTCCTCACAAATGTTTACAAATCTCTCCTCCTCTATCCGCATAATTGCTTCTAAATCTCTCCTCTATCCTCTCTCCTCATAACTATTTCAAAATCTCCCGTCTCCTGCGTCCTGATAACGATTTCCAAATCTCTCCTATCTGCTCACAAGGATTCCCAAAACTGTCCTCTCTGCTCTCACTTCTCTTCTCTTTTGTATTCCACATTCTGTCCCCTCACCTCACCACTGTTTTGAAATCTCTCATCCTATCTCCACATAATAAATTGTAAATCTTTCCTCTATCCTCACTGCTCATAAATCTTTCCTTGTATCTCTTTTCTCATCTCTCCTCAGAACGATTTCCAAATCTATCCTGTCTCATCTCTCCTCATAATTAATTTGAGTTCTCTCCTCCTATCTCCTCATAACGATTTCCAAATCTCTTTTCTGTGCTATCACCTCCCTCGTCATAAGTATTCCAACATCTCTGCTGTCTCCTCACAAATGTTTACAAATCTCTCGTCCTCTCTGCATAATTTCTTCTAAATCTCTCCTCTACCCTTTCTCCTGATAACTATTTTGAAAACTGCCCTCTCCTGTGTCCTGATAACGATTTCCAAATCTGTCCTATCTGTTCACAAGGATTCCCGAAACTCTCCTCTCTGCTCTCACCTCTCTTCTCTTTAGTATTGCACATTCTCTCCCCTCTCCTCACAACTGTTTCCAGATCGCTCATCCTATCTCCACATAATTAATTCTAAATCATTCCTGTAACCTCTCTCCTCATAACGATTTCCAAATCTCTCCTTTCTCCTCATAATTATTTCCGAATCTCTCGCCTCTCACCTCTCCTCTTAATTAATTTGAGATGTCTCCTCCTATATCCTCATAACGATTTCCAAATCTCTATCTGCTGATAACGATTTCGGAATCTCTCTTCTGTGCTATCCCCTCTCTACGCCTAAGTATTCCAAAATACCTACTGTCTCCTGACAAATCTTTAAAACTCTCTCCTCCTCTCTCCGCAGAATGAATTCTAAATCTTTCCTCTATCCGCTGTGCTCGGAAATCTTTACCAATATGTCTTTTCTCCTCTCTTCTCATAACTATTTCCTTTCATCTCGTCTCCTCTGTCCTCATGACCATTTCGAAATCTCCCATCTCCTGTGTCCTGATAACGATTTCCAAATCTCTCCTTTCTCTTCATAATGATTTCCAATTTTGTCCTCTCATGTCTCGTTTTAATTAATTTGAGCTCTCCATTATCTTCTCATAACGATTTCCAAATATCTCTTTTGTGCTATCACCTCCCTCCTCATAAGTATTCCAAAACCTCTACTGTCTCCACACAAATGTTTACTGATCTCTCCTCCTCTGTGCGCATAATTGCTTCTAAATCTCTCCTCTATCCTCTCTCCTCATAACTATTTCGAAATCTCTCCTCTCAATTAATTTGAGATCTCTCCTCCTATATCCTCATAACTATTTCCAAATCTCTATCTGCTGATAACGATTTCATATCTCTCTTCTGTGCTATCCCCTCTCTAATCCTACGTATTCCAAAATCTCTACTGTCTCCTGAGAAATGTGTAAAACTCTCTCCTCCTCTATCCGCATAATTGCTTCTAAATCTCTCCTCTATCCTCTCTCCTAACTATTTCAAAATCTCCTGTCACCTGCGTCCTGATAACGATTTCCAAATCTCTCCTATCTGCTCACAAGGATTCCCAAAACTGTCCTCTCTGCTCTCACTTCTCTTCTCCTTTGTATTCCACAATCTCTCCCCTCACCTCACCACTGTTTTGAAATCTCTCATCCTATCTCCACATAATAAATTGTAAATCTTTCCTCTATCCTCACTGCTCATAAATCTTTCCTTGTATCTCTTTTCTCATCTCTCCTCAGAACGATTTCCAAATCTCTCCTGTCTCATCTCTCCTCATAATTAATTTGAGTTCTCTCCTCCTATCTCCTCATAACGATTTCTAAATATCTCTTTTGTGCTATCACCTCCCTCGTCATAAGTATTCCAACATCTCTGCTGTCTCCTCACAAATGTTTACAAATCTCTCGTCCTCTCTGCATAATTTCTTCTAAATCTCTCCTCTACCCTTTCTCCTGATAAGTATTTTGAAATCTGCCCTCTCCTGTGTCCTGATAACGATTTCCAAATCTCTCCTATGTGCTCACAAGGATTCCTGAAACTTTCCTCTCTGCTCTCACCTCTCTTCTCTTTAGTATTGCACATTCTCTCCCCTCTCCTCACAACTGTTTCCAGATCGCTCATCCTATCTCCACATAATTAATTCTAAATGTTTCCTGTAACCTCTCTCCTCATAACGATTTCCAAATCTCTCCTTTCTCCTCATAATTATTTCCGAATCTCTCGCCTCTCACCTCTCCTCTTAATTAATTTGAGATGTCTCCTCGTATATCCTCATAACGATTTCCAAATCTCTATCTGCTGATAACGATTTCGGAATCTCTCTTCTGTGCTATCCCCTCTCTACGCCTAAGTATTCCAAAATACCTACTGTCTCCTGACAAATCTTTAAAACTCTCTCCTCCTCTCTCCGCAGAATGAATTCTAAATCTTTCCTCTATCCGCTGTGCTCGGAAATTTTTACCAATATGTCTTTTCTCCTCTCTTCTCATAACTATTTCCTTTCATCTCGTGTCCTCTGTCCTCATGACCATTTCGAAATCTCCCATCTCCTGTGTCCTGATAACGATTTCAAAATCTCTGCTCTCTGCTCTCACCTCTCTTCTGTTTAGTATTCCACAGTCTCTCCTCTCACCTCACAACTGTTTCCAGATCTCTCATCCTATCTCCACATAATGAATTCTAAATCTTTCCTCTAACCTCTCTCCTCATAACGATTTCCAAATCTCTCCTCTTAATTAATTTGAGATATCTCCTGCTATATCCTCATATCGATTTCCAAATCTCTATCTCCTGATAACGATTTCGGAATCTCTCTTCTGTGCTATCCCCTCTCTAAGCCTAAGTATTCCAAAATACCTACTGTCTCCTCACAAATGTTTACACATCTCTCCTCCTCTTTCCGCATAACTAATTCTAAAGCTCTCCTGTATGCTCTCTTGTCATAAATACTTAATAATATCTATTTTCTCCTGTCTCCTTATAAGTATTTCTAAATCTCTCCTGTGCTGTGTCCTCTGAACGATTTCCAACTCTCCTTACTCCTCATAATGAGTTCTAATTTTGTCCTCTCATGTCTCGTTTTAATTAATTTGAGCCTTCCAGTATCTTCTCATAACGATTTCCAAATATCTCTTCTGTGCTATCACCTCCCTCCTCATAAGTATTCCAAAATCTCTACTGTCTCCTCACAAATGTTTACAAATCTCTCCTCCTCTATCCGCATAATTGCTTCTAAATCTCTCCTCTATCCTCTCTCCTCATAACTATTTCAAAATCTCCCGTCTCCTGCGTCCTGATAACGATTTCCAAATCTCTCCTATCTGCGCACAAGGATTCCCAAAACTGTCCTCTCTGCTCTCACTTCTCTTCTCTTTTGTATTCCACAATCTGTCCCCTCACCTCACCACTGTTTTGAAATCTCTCATCCTATCTCCACATAATAAATTGTAAATCTTTCCTCTATCCTCACTGCTCATAAATCTTTCCTTGTATCTCTTTTCTCATCTCTCCTCAGAACGATTTCCAAATCTCTCCTGTCTCATCTCTCCTCATAATTAATTTGAGTTCTCTCCTCCTATCTCCTCATAACGATTTCCAAATCTCTTTTCTGTGCTATCACCTCCCTCGTCATAAGTATTCCAACATCTCTGCTGTCTCCTCACAAATGTTTACAAATCTCTCGTCCTCTCTGCATAATTTCTTCTAAATCTCTCCTCTACCCTTTCTCCTGATAACTATTTTGAAAACTGCCCTCTCCTGTGTCCTGATAACGATTTCCAAATCTGTCCTATCTGTTCACAAGGATTCCCGAAACTCTCCTCTCTGCTCTCACCTCTCTTCTGTTTAGTATTCCACAGTCTCTCCTCTCACCTCACAACTGTTTCCAGATCTCTCATCCTATCTCCACATAATCAATTCTAAATCTTTCCTCTAACCTATCTCCTCATAGTGATTTGCAAATCTCTCCTCTTAAGTAATTTGAGATGTCTCCTCCTATATGCTCATAACTATTTCCAAATTTCTATCTCCTAATAACGATTTCATATCTCTCTTCTGTGCTATCCCCTCTCTACGCCTAAGTATTCCACAATACCTAATGTCTCCTGCCAAATCTTTAAAACTCTCTCCTCCTCTCTCCGCAGAATGAATTTTAAATCTTTCCTCTACCGCTGTGCTCGGAAATTTTTACCAATATGTCTTTTCTCCTCTCTCCTCATAACTATTTCCTTTCATCTCGTCTCCTCTGTCCTCATGACCATTTCGAAATCTCCCATCTCCTGTGTCCTGATAACGATTTCCAAATCTCTCCTTTCTCTTCATAATGATTTCCAATTTTGTCCTCTCATGTCTCGTTTTAATTAATTTGAGCTCTCCATTATCTTCTCATAACGATTTCCAAATATCTCTTTTGTGCTATCACCTCCCTCCTCATAAGTATTCCAAAACCTCTACTGTCTCCACACAAATGTTTACAAATCTCTCCTCCTCTATCCGCATAATTGCTTCTAAATCTCTCCTCTATCCTCTCTCCTCATAACTATTTCAAAATCTCCCGTCTCCTGCGTCCTGATAACGATTTCCAAATCTCTCCTATCTGCTCACAAGGATTCCCAAAACTGTCCTCTCTGCTCTCACTTCTCTTCTCCTTTGTATTCCACAATCTCTCCCCTCACCTCACCACTGTTTTGAAATCTCTCATCCTATCTCCACATAATAAATTGTAAATCTTTCCTCTATCCTCACTGCTCATAAATCTTTCCTTGTATCTCTTTTCTCATCTCTCGTCAGAACGATTTCCAAATCTCTCCTGTCTCATCTCTCCTCATAATTAATTTGAGTTCTCTCCTCCTATCTCCTCATAACGATTTCCAAATATCTCTTTTGTGCTATCACCTCCCTCGTCATAAGTATTCCAACATCTCTGCTGTCTCCTCACAAATGTTTACAAATCTCTCGTCCTCTCTCTGCATAATTTCTTCTAAATCTCTCCTCTACCCTTTCTCCTGATAAGTATTTTGAAATCTGCCCTCTCCTGTGTCCTGATAACGATTTCCAAATCTCTCCTATGTGCTCACAAGGATTCCTGAAACTTTCCTCTCTGCTCTCACCTCTCTTCTCTTTAGTATTGCACATTCTCTCCCCTCTCCTCACAACTGTTTCCAGATCGCTCATCTTATCTGCACATAATTAATTCTAAATCTTTCCTGTAACCTCTCTCCTCATAACGATTTCCAAATCTCTCCTTTCTCCTCATAATTATTTCCGAATCTCTCGCCTCTCACCTCTCCTCTTAATTAATTTGAGATGTCTCCTCGTATATCCTCATAACGATTTCCAAATCTCTATCTGCTGATAACGATTTCGGAATCTCTCTTCTGTGCTATCCCCTCTCTACGCCTAAGTATTCCAAAATACCTACTGTCTCCTGACAAATCTTTAAAACTCTCTCCTCCTCTCTCCGCAGAATGAATTCTAAATCTTTCCTCTATCCGCTGTGCTCGGAAATTTTTACCAATATGTCTTTTCTCCTCTCTTCTCATAACTATTTCCTTTCATCTCGTGTCCTCTGTCCTCATGACCATTTCGAAATCTCCCATCTCCTGTGTCCTGATAACGATTTCAAAATCTCTGCTCTCTGCTCTCACCTCTCTTCTGTTTAGTATTCCACAGTCTCTCCTCTCACCTCACAACTGTTTCCAGATCTCTCATCCTATCTCCACATAATGAATTCTAAATCTTTCCTCTAACCTCTGTCCTCATAACGATTTCCAAAACTCATCTCTTAATTAATTTGAGATGTCTCCAGCTATATCCTCATATCGATTTCCAAATCTCTATCTCCTGATAACGATTTCGGAATCTCTTCTTCTGTGCTATCCCCTCTGTAAGCCTAAGTATTCCAAAATACCTACTGTCTCCTCACAAATGTTTACACATCTCTCCTCCTCTTTCCGCATAACTAATTCTAAAGCTCTCCTGTATGCTCTCTTGTCATAAATACTTAATAATATCTCTTTTCTCCTGTCTCCTTATAAGTATTTCTAAATCTCTCCTGTGCTGTGTCCTCTGAACGATTTCCAACTCTCCTTACTCCTAATAATGAGTTCCAATTTTGTCCTCTCATGTCTCGTTTTTATTAATTTGAGCTCTCCATTATGTTCTCATAACGCTTCCAAATATCTCTTCTGTGCTATCACCTCCCTCCTCATAAGTATTCCAAAATCTCTACTGTCTCCTCACAATGTTTACAAAGCTCTCCTCCTCTCTCCACAGAATGAATTCTAAATCTTTCCTCTATGCGCTGTGCTCGGAATTTTACTAATACGTCTTTTCTCCTCTCTCCTAATAACTATTTCATCTCTTGCCTCCTCTGTCCTCATGACCATTTCGAAATCTCCAATCTCCTCTGTCCTGATAACGATTTCCAAATCTCTCCTATCTCCTGATAACGATTTCGGAATCTCTCTTCTGTGCTGTGTCCTCTCTCCAACTAAGGCCTCCAAAATACCTACTGTCTCCTCACAAATGTTTACACATCTCTCCTCCTCTTTCTGCAGAATTAATTGTAAATCTCTCCTGTATCCTCTCTTCTCATAAATATTTAATAATACCATCCCTTTCCTATGTCCTCAGAAGTATTTCTAAATCTCTCCTGTGCTGTGTCCTCTGAACGATTCCAAATCTCTCCTATGTGCTCACAAGGATTCCCAAAACTGTCCTCTCTGCTCTCACCTTGTTCTCTTTAGTTTTCCACATTCTCTCCACTCTCCTCACAAATGTTTCCAGATCGCACATCCTAAACTCCACATAATTAATTCTACATCTTTCCTCTAACCTCTCTCCTCATAACGATTTCCAAATCTCTCCTTTCTCCTCATAATTATTTCCAAATCTCTCGCCTCTCATCTCTCCTCTTAATTAATTTGAGATCTCTCCTCCTATATCCTCATAACGATTTCCAAATCTCTATCTGCTGATAACGATTTCGGAATCTCTCTTCTGTGCTATCCCCTCTCTACGCCTAAGTATTCCAAAATACCTACTGTCTCCTGACAAATCTTTAAAACTCTCTCCTCTCTCTACGCAGAATGAATTCTAAATCTTTCCTCTATCCGCTGTGCTCGGAAATTTTTACCAATATGTCTTTTCCTCCTCTCTTCTCATAACTATTTCCTTTCAATCTCGTGTCCTCTGTCCTCATGACCATTTCGAAATCTCCCATCTCCTGTGTCCTGATAACGATTTCAAAATCTCTGCTCTCTGCTCTCACCTCTCTTCTGTTTAGTATTCACAGTCTGTCCTCTCACCTCACAACTGTTTCCAGATCTCTCATCCTATCTCCACATAATGAATTCTAAATCTTTCCTCTAACCTCTCTCCTCATAACGATTTCCAAATCTCTCCTCTTAATTAATTTGAGATATCTCCTGCTATATCCTCATATCGATTTTCCAAATCTCTATCTCCTGATACCGATTTCGGAATCTCTCTTCTGTGCTATCCCCTCTGTAAGACTAAGTATTCCAAAATACCTACTGTCTCCTCACAAATGTTTACACATCTCTCCTCCTCTTTCCGCATAACTAATTCTAAAGCTCTCCTGTATGCTCTCTTGTCATAAATACTTAATAATATCTCTTTTCTCCTGTCTCCTTATAAAGTATTTCTAAATCTCTCCTGTGCTGTGTCCTCTGAACGATTTCCAACTCTCCTTACTCCTCATAATGAGTTCCAATTTTGTCCTCTCATGTCTCGTTTGTAATTAATTTGAGCTCTCCATTATGTTGTCATAACGCTTTCCAAATATCTCTTCTGTGCTATCAACTCCCTCCTCATAAGTATTCCAAAATCTCTACTGTCTCCTCACAAATGTTTACAATCTTCTCCTCCTCTATCCGCATAATTGCTTCTAAATCTCTCCTCTATCCTCTCTCCTCATAACTATTTCAAAATCTCCCGTCTCCTGCGTCCTGATAACGATTTCCAAATCTCTCCTATCTGCTCACAAGGATTCCCAAAACTGTCCTCTCTGCTCTCACTTCTCTTCTCCTTTGTATTCCACAATCTGCTCCCCCCTCACCTCACCACTGTTTTGAAATCTCTCATCCTATCTCCACATAATAAATTGTAATCTTTCCTCTATCCTCACTGCTCATAAATCTTCCTTGTATCTCTTTTCTCATCTCTCCTCAGAACGATTTCCAAATCTCTCCTGTCTCATCTCTCCTCATAATTAATTTGAGTTCTCTCTCCTATCTCCTCTAACGATTTCCCAAATCTCTTTTCTCTGTGCTATCACCTCCCTCGTCATAAGTATTCCAACATCTCTGCTGTCTCCTCACAAATGTTTACAAAATCTCTCGTCCTCTCTGCATAATTCTTCTAAATCTTCCTCTACCCTTTCTCCTGATAACTATTTTGAAAAACTGCCCTCTCCTGCGTCCTGATAACGATTTCCAAATCTGTCCTATCTGTTCACAAGGATTCCCGAAACTCTCTCTCTGCTCTCACCTCTCTTCTGTTTAGTATTCCACAGTCTCTCCTCTCACCTCACAACTGTGTTCCAGATCTCTCATCCTATCTCCACATAATTAATTCTAAATCTTTCCTCTAACCTATCTCCTCATGTGATTTGCAATCTCTCCTCTAAGTAATTTGAGATGTCTCCTCCTATATGCTCAGAACTGATTTCCAAGTTCTATCTCCTAATAACGATTTCATATCTCTCTTCTGTGCTATCCCCTCTCTACGCCTAAGTATTCCACATACCTAAGGTCTCCTGCCCAAAATCTTTAAAACTCTCTCCTCCTCTCTCCGCAGAATGATTCTAAATCTTTCCTCTATCCGCTGTGGCTCGGAAATTTTACCAATATGTCTTTCTCCCTCTCTTCTCATAACTATTACCTTTCATCTCGTGTCCTCTGTCCTCATGACCATTTCGAAAATCTCCCATCTCCTGTGTCCTGATAACGATTTGAAATCTCTGCTCTCTCTCTCTGCTCTCACCTCTCTTCTGTTTAGTATTCATAGTCTCTTCCTCTCCCTCACAACTGTTTCCAGATCTCTCATCTTATCTCCACATAATGAATTCTAAATCTTTCCTCTTAATCCTGTCCTCATAACGATTTCCAAAACTCATCTCTTAATTAATTTGAGATATCTCCAGCTATATCCTCATATCGATTTCCAAATCTCTATCTCCTGATAACGATTTCGGAATCTCTCTTCTGTGCTATCCCCTCTGTAAGCCTAAGTATTCCAAAATACCTACTGTCTCCTCACAAATGTTTACACATCTCTCCTCCTCTTTCCGCATAACTAATTCTAAAGCTCTCCTGTATGCTCTCTTGTCATAAATACTTAATAATATCTCTTTTCTCCTGTCTCCTATAAGTATTTCTAAATCTCTCCTGTGCTGTGTCCTCTGAACGATTTCCAACTCTCCTTACTCCTCATAATGAGTTCCAATTTTGTCCTCTCATGTCTCGTTTTAATTAATTTGAGCTCTCCATTATGTTCTCATAACGCTTTCCAAATATCTCTTCTGTGCTATCACCTCCCTCCTCATAAGTATTCCAAAATCTCTACTGTCTCCTCACAAATGTTTACAAAGCTCTCCTCCTCTCTCCACAGAATGAATTCTAAATCTTTCCTCTATGCGCTGTGCTCGGAAATTTTTACTAATACGTCTTTTCTCCTCTCTCCTAATAACTATTTCATCTCTTGCCTCCTCTGTCCTCATGACCATTTCGAAATCTCCAATCTCCTCTGTCCTGATAACGATTTCCAAATCTCTCCTATCTCCTGATAACGATTTCGAATCTCTCTTCTGTGCTGTGTCCTCTCTCCAACTAAGGCCTCCAAATACCTACTGTCCTCCTCACAAATGTTTACACATCTCTCCTCCTCTTTCTGCAGAATTAATTGTAAATCTCTCCTGTATCCTCTCTTCTCATAAATATTTAATAATACCTCCCTTTTCCTATGTCCTCAGAAGTATTTCTAAATCTCTCCTGTGCTGTGTCCTCTGAACGATTTCCAAATCTCTCCTATGTGCTCACAAGGATTCCCAAAACTGTCCTCTCTGCTCTCACCTTGTTCTCTTTAGTTTTCCACATTCTCTCCACTCTCCTCACAAATGTTTCCAGATCGCTCATCCTAACTCCACATAATTAATTCTACATCTTTCCTCTAACCTCTCTCCTCATAACGATTTCCAAATCTCTCCTTTCTCCTCATAATTATTTCCAAATCTCTCGCCTCTCATCTCTCCTCTAATTAATTTGAGATCTCTCCTCCTATATCCTCATAACGATGTCCAAATCTCTATCTGCTGATAACGATTTCGGAATCTCTCTTCTGTGCTATCCCCTCTCTACGCCTAAGTATTCCAAATACCTACTGTCTCCTGACAAATCTTTAAAACTCTCTCCTCCTCTCTCCGCAGAATGAATTCTAAATCTTTCCTCTATCCGCTGTGCTCGGAAATTTTTACCAATATGTCTTTTCTCTCTCTTCTCATAACTATTTCCTTTCATCTCGTCTCCTCTGTCCTCATGACTTTTCGAAATCTCCCATCTCCTGTGTCCTGATAACGATTTCAAAATCTCTGCTCTCTGCTCTCACCTCTCTCTTCTGTTTAGTATTCCACAGTCTCTCCTCTCACCTCACAACTGTTTCCAGATCTCTCATCCTATCTCCACATAATGAATTCTAAATCTTTCCTCCTCTACCTCTCTCCTCATAACGATTTCCAAATCTCTCCTCTTAATTAATTTGAGATATCTCCTGCTATATCCTCATATCGATTTCCAAATCTCTATCTCCTGATAACGATTTCGGAATCTCTCTTCTGTGCTATCCCCTCTGTAAGCCTAAGTATTCCAGAATACCTACTGTCTCCTCACAAATGTTTACACATCTCTCCTCCTCTTTCCGCATAACTAATTCTAAAGCTCTCCTGTATGCTCTCTTGTCATAATACTTAATAATCTCTTTTCTCCTGTCTCCTTATAAGTATTTCTAAATCTCTCCTGTGCTGTGTCCTCTGAACGATTTCCAACTCTCCTTACTCCTCATAATGAGTTCCAATTTTGTCCTCTCATGTCTC